>NW_025193916.1:2771-3785 GCF_004010195.1 Chiloscyllium plagiosum | reverse complement strand
CTTGTAAGGAGATCTCAGCTATCTGTAAGAATAATAGGGTGGTTATGGTAGGGGATTTTTACTTTCCAAACATAGACTGGGATTGCCATAGTGTTAAGGGTTTAGGTGGAGAGGAATTTGTTGAAAGTGTACAAGAAAATTTTCTGATTCAGTATGTGGATGTGCTGAGAGGGTGCAAAACATGATCTACCCTTGGGAAATAAGGCAGGGCAGGTGACTGAGGTGTAAGTGGGGGAGCACTTTGGGGCCAATGACCATAATTCTATTAGTTTTAAAATAATGATGGAAAAGGATAGACCAGATCTAAAGGTTGAAGTTCTAAATTGGAGGAAGCATAATTTTGACAGTATTACGCAAGAACTTTCAAAAGCTGATTGGGTGCAGATGTTCGCAGGTAAAGGGATGACTGGGAAATGGGAAGCCTTCAAAAATGGGATAATGAGAGTCCAGAGACAGTATATTCCTGTTGGGTGAAAGGAAAGGCTGGCAGGTGTAGGGAATGCTGGATGACTAGAGAAATTGAGGACTTGTTTAAGAAAAAGAAGGAACTAACCGTCATGTATAAACAGGAGATCGAGTGAATCCTTAGAGTACAAAGGCAGTACAGAGAGTATACTTATGAGGGAAATCAGGAGGACGAAAAGGGGACATGAGATAGCTTTGGCAAATAGGGTTGAGGAGAATCCAAAGAGTTTTTACAAATACATTCAGGACAAAAGGATAACTGGAGAGCGAATAGGGTCCCTCAAAGATTAGCAAGGCGGCCTTTGTGTGGAGCCGGAGGAGATGGGGGACACAGTAAATGAATATTTTGCATCAGTGTTTACTGTGGAGAAGGACATGAAAGATATGGAATGTGGGGAAATAGATGGTGACATCTTGAAAAATGTCCACATTACAAAGGAGGAAGTGCTGGATGTCTTGAAATGCATAAAAGTGGATAAATCCCCAGGACCTGATCAGATGTACCCTAGAACTCTGTGGGAAGCTAGAGAAGTGATTGCTGGGCCTCTT
>NW_025193916.1:0-2277 GCF_004010195.1 Chiloscyllium plagiosum | reverse complement strand
TATTTGGGTGAAACTGAGAAATAAGAAAGGGATGATCACCTTATTGGGATTATATTATAGACCCCCAAATAGTCAGCCGGAAATTGAGAAACAAATTTGTAAGGAGATCTCAGCTATCTGTAAGAATAATAGGGTGGTTATGGTAGGGGATTTTTACTTTCCAAACATAGACTGGGATTGCCATAGTGTTAAGGGTTTAGGTGGAGAGGAATTTGTTGAAAGTGTACAAGAAAATTTTCTGATTCAGTATGTGGATGTGCTGAGAGGGTGCAAAACATGATCTACCCTTGGGAAATAAGGCAGGGCAGGTGACTGAGGTGTAAGTGGGGGAGCACTTTGGGGCCAATGACCATAATTCTATTAGTTTTAAAATAATGATGGAAAAGGATAGACCAGATCTAAAGGTTGAAGTTCTAAATTGGAGGAAGCATAATTTTGACAGTATTACGCAAGAACTTTCAAAAGCTGATTGGGTGCAGATGTTCGCAGGTAAAGGGATGACTGGGAAATGGGAAGCCTTCAAAAATGGGATAATGAGAGTCCAGAGACAGTATATTCCTGTTGGGTGAAAGGAAAGGCTGGCAGGTGTAGGGAATGCTGGATGACTAGAGAAATTGAGGACTTGTTTAAGAAAAAGAAGGAACTAACCGTCATGTATAAACAGGAGATCGAGTGAATCCTTAGAGTACAAAGGCAGTACAGAGAGTATACTTATGAGGGAAATCAGGAGGACGAAAAGGGGACATGAGATAGCTTTGGCAAATAGGGTTGAGGAGAATCCAAAGAGTTTTTACAAATACATTCAGGACAAAAGGATAACTGGAGAGCGAATAGGGTCCCTCAAAGATTAGCAAGGCGGCCTTTGTGTGGAGCCGGAGGAGATGGGGGACACAGTAAATGAATATTTTGCATCAGTGTTTACTGTGGAGAAGGACATGAAAGATATGGAATGTGGGGAAATAGATGGCTCCTTAATCAGGTAGTTGTGGAGTACACAATTGTAAGACACAGAATTTATAGCAAAAGTTTACAGTGTGATGTAACTAAAATTACATATTGAAAAAGACCTGGATTGTTTAAGTCTCTCATCTTTTAAATGACCATGTTGATTTCAGTTCTTTCATTTGTGTAGCTTTTTTAAAAGTTACATTCTAAAGTGAACTTTAACAATTGGTGTCATTTCTGCCGAGATCATGCATTGAGGGTGTGAGACTGTGTGTGAGACTGTCTGTGCCCCAATGTTCAGACTGTTTCTAATCATAAAAATGGATTTACAGAATCATATAAGGATTCATGCAGTTTTTGAGGAAAATAAAGTATAATTCTGCAAGTACTAATTCACCTCACAAACTTAGACATGTGTGTATGTGGGTATGAGTGAGGGGGAGTTTGAGTATCTATGAGTCTGTGTGTGTGAGAGAGAGAGAGAGTATAAAGGGATATAAGTCTGTGAGGGGGTGCGTGTGAGCGTATGAGAAAGCTTGTGTATGAGAGAGGGTCTGCGTGAGTGTATGGGTCTGTAGGAGTGTGTGTGTGTGTAGTGCAGTGGGGTCACCTGTAGTGTGACATGAACCCAAGGTCCTGGTTGAGGCCCTCCCCATGGGTGCTGAAATTGATTATCAGCCTCTGCTTGGCCACTTTTTATTGTTGGCTGTCCTACCATCAAACTCACCATGAACTACTCTCTAGTATCTGTCTTATTCTTGGACACATGCATCTCTAAAAAGGATGGGCACTTCAGCACCACACTCTACTACAAACCCATAGATAACCTCACAATGATGCACTTCTCCAGCTTCCACCCGAAACATATTAAAACAGCCATCCCCTACGGACCAGCCCTACACATATACAGGATCTGTTCGGATGAGAAGGAACATGACGGGCACTTTGAAGTACTCAAGGATACCCTCATAAGATGGGGTACGATGCTCAACTTATCAACCGCCAGTTCCGACGTGCGAGAGCAAGAAACCGTAATGACCTCCTCTGGAGACAGACATGAGCTGCAACCAACAGGGTACACTTTGTTGTCCAGCACCTCCCAGGAGATGAAAAACTACACCATGTTCTTCGCAGCCTGCAACACATTATCAATGAGGATGAGCACCTCGCCAAGACCTTCCCCGCACAGCCACTTCTCGCCTTAAACAACCACCAAACATCAAACAGATCATTGTTTGCAGCAAACTGCCTGGCTTTGAGGACAACACCATACATCCTTCTCACAGCAGATGCTGCAAGATGTGTCAAAATGTCGACATGGATACCACTTTT
>NW_025193915.1:0-4000 GCF_004010195.1 Chiloscyllium plagiosum | reverse complement strand
TACCCCCAAATGATGGAATTTGAATTCAATGTTAAAAAATCTCAAATAAAGATTCTAATGAATCCATTGCCAATTGATGGAGAAGCCGGTCTGATTCACTAATGTACTTGAGGGAAGGAATCTGTCATCATTACCTGGTCTGGCCTTCATGTGACTTCAGACCCACAGTGATGGGGGTTGACTTTTTTTGCCTTCTGGGGCAATTAGGGATGGGCAATAAATGCTGGCCAAGCCAGAGACACTCTCATCCTGGTAATTAATAATAATAATAAAGCTCTCAGTTGGTAGAGTCTCGAGAGCATTCCCCGTATTTGCTTTAATAAGGAGACTGAGACTCAGACTCAGACTCATACTGAGACTGAAACTCAGACTCAGACTCAGACTGAGACTCAGACTGAGACTGAGACAGACTGAGACTGAAACTCAGACTCAAACTGAGACTCAGACTGAGACTCAGACTCAGACTGAGACTGAGACAGACTGAGACTGAAACTCAGACTCAGACTGAGACTCAGACTGAGACTCAGACTGAGACTCAGACTCAGACTCAGACTCAGACTGAGACTCAGACTGAGACTCAGACTCAGACTCAGACTCAGACTCAGACTCAGACTCAGACTGAGACTGAGACTGAGACTCAGACTCAGACTCAGACTCAGACTCAGACTCAGACTCAGACTGAGACTCAGACTGAGACTCAGACTGAGACTGAGACTGAGACTGAGACTGAGACTCAGACTCAGACTCAGACTCAGACTCAGACTCAGACTGAGACTCAGACTGAGACTCAGACTGAGACTGAGACTCAGACTCAGACTGAGACTCAGACTGAGATTGGTTTTCGAGCTGTGCTCTTCTCCAGTTCACTCACCCGGTATCAGTGAACTCGATAACGGCTGATACAGTGCTCAATCAAAACCTGAAAGAACTGCGGACGCTGTAAATCAGAAACAAAAACAGAAGTTGCTGGAAAAACCCAGCAAGTCTGGCAGCATCTGTGGAGTGAGATCAGAGTTAATGTTTCGGGTTGAATGACCCTTCTTCAGAACTGATGGTAGTGAGGAAAGGTTGGTTTATATGCAGAAGACAATGGGTAAGGTGTAAATGATATACGCGGTGCGAGAGAAGAACATGTTGCATTACTCTATGACTCTATAACAGTTGGACAGACAGAGAAATGGACATGGATGAGCCTGGGAGGGTGAATAGCTGCTACTGGGGACTGTTAATGGTTAACAATGGGTTGTGGGTAATAGCAGACCATGTGATAACAAGGCCTAGTGTGTGAGGGTTGGGGTAAGGAAATGGGAAATGGTCAAACCCTGAAGTGGTTGAACTTGATATTGAGGGTAAACAAGCAGTGGGCAGCCTGAAGGGTTACACCCAAAACATTGACAACTCGGCCTCCTGATGCTGCCTGGCTTGCTGGGTCCTTCCAGCCTCCTACTTATCCACCTTGGCTTCCAGCATCTGCAGTTTCTTTTGTCTCAAACTCAATATTGAGTCCTGAAGGCTGTCGAGTTCCCCAGCGGAGAATGAGATGTTGTTCTTCCAGCTTGCACTGAGTTTCGCTCTTTAGAGTTAGCGATTGTTTCTGCAGGAAATCATGCAGTCAGCACAACTCATGACTGCGAGGGGTTAGCTCTGAATCCCAAGAAATCATCGTGAAACATGGCTTTAAGTGAAATGTCATGGTGAATGCATGCAGTCTCGGACCCTGAACTAAGCCCTGGTGAGAGTTCCAAAACAGAGTTCTGAGCTATACCTGTCAATCTGAATCGCCCTCTCTATTACTGTTTAGCCCAAAGCATTAGCAATGTCAGTGTGGCAGCTCTCTGATCAGTATAATCTCAGATAGTGCTGCAGCGTGACAGGATGGAACTGGACTGGGCTTCCTGACCCACAACGCACACTGTTAATCTCCCTCTGAGAGTCCATCATAGACTGACAGTCAACGATTGACTTATGTCTCCAGTAACCTCCAGGGTGAGGTCAGTTCCGCTTGCTGAGACACTGATAATGCGGAGAGTTTAATTAACACCTTTCCAGTCTATGCAGCGTGAGCTGGGAACAGCTAGTGCCTTTGTGATGTCTCAGTTTAACCGGTCCCTCTCTGACCTCATCGATATCCCCCATCTCCCTCAGATAAGCTGCACAGAAAGGCATTGCCTTTGGCAAGTCTGTGACCCAGTGAAAACAGGATACTGTGGATAAATGGATATAGATTTGGATTGAATTCAAACCCCACCTGGGCCAGAGTTGAAATTGAGTTCCATACTTATATAATTTGTGGAATTGTATCAGAAATTACCTTAAAAATCCATTGGGCCCACAAAATCATAGAGTTATAAAGTTAGAGTTATAAAGGTTTTACAATTTGGAAAAAGGCTGTTCATGTCTGCCGCAGTCACCAAACATCGATCGACTCTAACCCCATGTTCCAGCTCTTGGCCTGTCGCCTTATGAACCACCCTCTGTGTAAAACGTTTGCCCCTCATGTCTTTATAAAATCTCTCTCCTCTCACCTTAAAATTGTGCCCTCTAGTCTTGAAATCCCCTATCCCAGAGAAAAGATAACTACCATTAAATCTCTGTACCTCTCATTACTTAATAAACTTCCATAAAGTCAGCTCTCAACCTCCTATGCTCCAGTGAAAGGAGTCCCAGCTTATCCAGCCTTTCTTTATAACTCAAACTTTCTATACCCAGCAACTTCCTGGTAACTCTCCTGAACCCTCTCCAGCTTAATAATATCCTTCCTGCAACAGGACGAACAGAACTGAACACAGTATTCCAGAAAAAGCCTCACCTATGTCCAGTACAACCTATACTCAAAAGGTCTGAGCAATGAATGCAAGCTTGCTAAAAGCTTTTTTAACCACCTTGTCTCTCCTTGAAGCAAACTTCAAAAAATATGTACCTGCACTCCTAGGTCCCTCTATTCTACAACACTACCCAAGGCCCTACATTAATTGTATAAGCCCTCCCTTTGTTTGTTATACCAAAATGCAATACCTCGCATTTATCCAAATTGAACTCCATCTGCCTATTGACACTTTGATTACGATCTCTTTGTAATCTTAGGAAACCATCTTCACTGCCTACTCTGCCACCAATTCTGGTTTTGTCCACACTTATTAACCATGCCTTCTATGTTCTCCTCCAAATCTTTCATACAAATTGCAAACAAAAGAGGACCCAGAACTGATCCCTATGGAACAACACTGGTGACAAGCCTCGAGTCTGAAAAGCACCGCTCCACCATCACACTGTCTCTTGCTGTTTCCGATTGGAAAGTTCAGTTTTGAATCCCATGTGACCTAACTTTACTAATTAGTCTACCATGCGGAACCTTGTCAAAGGCTTTAATAAAGTCCAAGTAAACAATGTATACTGCTCGCCCCTCATCAATTCTTTTGGTAACTTCCTCAAAAAACAGTATCAAGTTTGTGAGACATGATTTTCCTCACACAAAACTATGCTGACTATCTCTGATCAATTTCTACCTCTCTCAATATCCATAAATGCTATCTTTTAAAATCACCTCCAACAATGTATCCACAATCAAAATCAAACTCACAGGTCTATAGTTAGCTAGTTTCTCCTTACCATTTTTCTTAAAGATACAACATCAGCCACCTCCAGTCATCAGGAACGTCACCTATAGATAGATAGGCAAATATTTCTGCAAGGGTCGTATCAACTACCTCCCTTAATCCCCACAACATTCCAGGATACATTAGATCAGCTCCTGGAGATTTATCCACCTTTATATTCTCTCAGAGAGCAAGAGCGAGAGTGATTCCATTAGTTTCTCCCCATCTCTTTCACACACATCTGCAAATTTTGTTTCAGAACATATATCTTCCTTCTTCTTTGGCAGTCCCTCGGAGTTCAGAGTTACTTGTTGCACTCCAGGCTGGTGGGATTCAGAGAAGGCTGAATAGTCCAGTCCTGAAACTGCAGACCTGCCACAGATGGGGCAGGCAGTGTTTCAGGA
>NW_025193914.1:1972-4000 GCF_004010195.1 Chiloscyllium plagiosum | reverse complement strand
TCCCTAAGTGCCCTAGAACTGAATGGCTTGCTTGGCCATTTTGAAGGGCACTTAAGAGTCGATCATATTCCTGTGGATCTAGAGTTACATGTAGCCGGAATGGGTAATGATGGCTGATTCCCTTCCCTAAAAGACATTAGTGAACCACCATGGTTTTGTGATAGTCATCATGGTCACTATTACTGAGACTTCAGTGGAACAGGCTCAAGAGGCTGAATGGCCTGGTCCATTGTTCCAATTTCTGATGGTCTTATGGAGACTAGCTTTAAATTTCAGGTTTTAGTCATTATATTTAAAACCACCAGCTGTCATTGGGGGTGTGGGGGGGGGAGGGGAGCAGAGTGAATCTGCATCCTTGAGCATAGCCTCTGGATTATGATTCTAATAACCTCTACTATACCACCATCTCCCAGCTTCCTATATAGAGTCATACAGTGCAGAAAAGGCCCTTCAGCCAATTAAGTCTGCACTGACTGAACTACCACTAAATGCATTCATATCCCACTTTTCTGCACTTGTTCCTTGAATCTTATGATATTTCAAGTGCTCATCCAAATCTTTTTTAATGGTTGTAAGGATTCCAGCATCCACTACTTCCTAGGCAGTGCATTCCAGTTTCCCACTACCCTCTGAGTGAAAAGGCTTTTTCCACAAATCCACTCTGAATCTCCCGCTCCTCAGACCAGAACCATGCCCCCTCGTGATTGACCCCTCAACCAAGGGGAATAGCTGCTCTCTGTTCACCCTGTCCATACCCCTCATAATCTTATACAGGATGGGAAAAGTTTCTGGCTGTAAGAGCTGCTCCTTTTTTTGAGGTATTTTAGGTGTTGGAGGTGATTTCCTCGAATTCCAGGAGCAGCAATTACTATTTTATATGCTGTTGCATTGTTTTGGAACTTTGGAAAAAGAACGTCAAAACAACAGCAGGTTTAAAAGGGAGAAGAGCAGACAAAGGAAGCACATGATGAGGACAGTACAGGAGAGAGAGAGAGAACCTGCGCAGTTACTGCCTTTGCTGTTTTTGAATTCATGTGTCGCTGGACATCGTAGTGCATCTGGGAAAATTAACAAACAGTGAATTTCACAACTAATCTTGGAGGAACCGGTTTGGACGAAGTTCACAACACAGAATCAGATAAGTTAATTGTTGTTTTAAGTCTGTCCAAGAGAAAGGCTATATTAGTGAGTACAGTGGGTTCTTTCTTGATTATATGTTTTTGGAGATAAGTCTCTTGATTAAACTTAAAATATAAGCCATAGCTATTAATTTAACCTGATGCAGTCTTTGTAGAGGAAAAAGACGGTGTTATTTTCTGGGTCTGTAGATTGTGAAGGAGCAAAAATGGCCTTTGCAGTGATATGTACTTCTCGCCAAAGAGAGTTTAAGGGTTACTGCAGATTATATCTGCAATAAATGCTATTGGATGCGAATCTTATCAGATCAGACAATTAGAAGCAATGAGGAATTGGCAACAGCAACAGTATGTGATGGATGGCAGTTATAGGAAGGGGGTGAAGTCTCAGATACAGTCACATAGATGTGTTAACGCCAGGAAGGGTAAGAGAGGTAGGCACCTAGGGCAGGAGTCTTTTGTGGATATACCCATTTCAAACAGGTATGCTGTTTTGGAAAATGTAGGAGGATTCTCAGGGGAATGTAGCACGAACAGCCAAGTTTCTGGTATTGAGACTGGCTCTAATGCAACGAGGGGTACGTCGGCTTCCAAGAGATCAATTGTGTTAGGGGATTCTGTAGTCCGAGGTACAGACAGACGTTTCTGTGGCCAGCAGAGAAAAAGCAGAATGGTGTGTTGTTTCCCTGGTGCCAGGATCAAGGATGTCTCAGAGAGGTGCAGAATGTTCTCACAGGGGAGAGGGGCAAGCAGGAGGTCGTTGTCCACATTGGAACTAATGACATAGGAAGGGAAAAGGTTGAGATTCTGAAGGGAGATTACAGAGAGTTAGGCAGAAATTTAAAAAGGAGGTCCTCAAGGGTAGTAATATCTGGATTACTCCCAGTGCTAC
>NW_025193914.1:0-787 GCF_004010195.1 Chiloscyllium plagiosum | reverse complement strand
CTGTTCCTTTTCTCAGGGGGTGGTAGATGGGCTCTAACTCGATGTGTTTGTTGATAGAGTTCCGGTTGGAATGCCATGCTTCTAGGAATTCTCATGCGTGTCTTTGTTTGGCTTGTCGTAGGATGGATGTGTTGTCCCAGTCGAAGTGGTGTCCTTTCTTATCTTTATGTGAGGATACTAGTGAGAGAGGGTCACATCTTTTTGTGGATAGTTGGTGTTCATGTATATTGGTGGCTAGTTTTATACCATGCAAGAACTGTAACAAACACTACATTGGACAAACAGGCAGAAAACTATCCACCAGGATACATGAACATCAACTAGCCACAAAACAACATGACCCTCTCTCACTAGTATCCTCACATAAAGATAAGAAAGGACACCACTTCGACTGGGACAACACATCCATCCTACGACAAGCCAAACAAAGACACGCATGAGAATTCCTAGAAGCATGGCATTCCAACCGGAACTCTATCAACAAACACATCGAGTTAGAGCCCATCTACCACCCCCTGAGAAAAGGAACAGGAAGTGACATCACCATAGGAAATGACATCACCAACCCAAAGAAACCCTAACATATAAATAGAAAGCAGGAATTTTCAGCATTGCTTCGCCCGAGGCTCACTGATGATGTTACCTAGTAGGGTGACGAAACATCTGGAAATGAACCTTCCAGCTCAGCGAGCAAACCTACATCAGTTCTACCTTCCACCTTTTTCATCTGATTGGATCACTTGGCCTTCAGTTCACACCCAGACACACACAGCCAATCAAACACAGT
>NW_025193913.1:0-4000 GCF_004010195.1 Chiloscyllium plagiosum | reverse complement strand
CTCTATTAAGTTGGTATGACATGATCTCCCCTGCACAAAACCATGTTGCCTATCACTGATAAGTCCATTCTTTTCTAAATATAAATAGATCCTATCCCTCAGTACCCTCTCCAGCAACCTTCCCACCACCGCGTCAGGCTCACTGGTCTGTAGTTACCCGGAATATCCTTACTATCCTTCTTGTACAGGGTGACAACATGAGAAACCTTCCAGTCCTCCGGCACCTCACCTGTATTTAAGGATGCCACAAAGATATCTGTCAGGGCTCCAGCTATTTCCTCTCTCACCTCCCTCAGCAACCCAAGATAAATCCCATCCGGTCCTGGGGATTTGTCCACCTTAATAACCTCTAGCCTACCCAACACATCTTCCCTACTTATGTCAACATGATCCAGACTAATCAAACTTCTATCTCTAATCCCAAAATTCATCATGTTCCTCTCCTCAGTGAACACTGATGCAAAGTAATCATTTAGAATCTCACCCATTCTCTCAGGTTCGACACACAGCCTTCCTTCATTATCCTTTAGTGGACCAATCCTTTCTCTAGTTACCCGCTTGCTTCTTATATAAGAATAAAATGCTTTGGGATTCTCACTTGATTCCTAGTTTAAGACTTGTCCTACTCTTCCGATATTCCTCCAGGGCCCGTTCTGTCCCCAGTGCCTAGACCTTATGTAGCTTCCCTTTTCCTCTTGGCTAATCATACAATTTCTCCTGTCATCCACGGTTCACAAATCTTACCCTTCTTATCCTTTGCCTTCAATGGCACATGCCTATCCTGCACTACCGTTAACCTATCTTTGAAAGCCTCTCATATATCAAATGTGGACTTCCCTTCAAATAGCTGTGTCCAATCCACATTTCCCAGCTCCTGCCTAATTTTGATATAATTGGCCTTGGCCCAGTTTAATCCTCTTCCCTTAGGACCACTCTCTTCTTTATCTACAAGTATTCTAAAACTTACAGAATTGTGGTCACTGCTCCTAAATGAATCCTCCCACCGCACCTTCTACCACCTCTCCTGGCTCATTCCCCAGTAACAAGGCCAATATGGCCCCTTCCCTCGTTGGACTATTGACATACTGCTCTAGAAAACTCGCCTGGATGCTTCTTACAAATTCTACCCCCATCCAGACTTCTGACACTAAGTGTATCCCAGTCAATGTTGGGAAAATTAAAATCTCCCATCACTGCCATCCTGTTGCCTCTACATCTTTCCATAATCTGTTTGCCTATTTGTTCTACCTCACGCTCACTGTTGGGAGGCCTGTAGTACAGCCCCAACGATGTAACTGCTCCCTTCTTGTTTCTCCGCTCCACCCATAATGCCTCACTGCTCAAGCCCTCCATAGTGTCCTCCTTTAGCACAGCCGTGATATCATCCCTGACCAGCAATGCATCTCCACCCCCCTTTTACTTCCCTCCCTGTCCTGTCTGAAGCGTCCATATCCTGGAACATTTAGTTACCAAACATCATGCCCTTCCTTCAACCAAGTCCCTGTGATCGCAATAACGTCATACTCCCAGGCACCAATCCAAGCCCTAAGTTTGTCTCTCTTACCCACTATACTCCTTGCATTAAAGTACATGCACTTCAGGCCACCAGTTCTTTTGCGTTCATCTACTCTCTGCCTACTCTTCCCCTTGGTAATGCTAATTTCATGATCCTTACAGTCTCTAGTTTCCACCTCACTAGTCTACTAGTCTTCTCTTCTGGTTCCCAGCCCCTGCCACATTAGTTTAAAACCTCCCCAACAGCAGTAGCAAAAACTCCCCCAAGGACATTAGTTCCAGTCTGGTTCAAGTGTAGCCCATCCAATTTGTAATAGTCCCACCTTCCCCAGAACCGGTCCCAATGTCCAACAAATCTGAACCCCTCCCTCCAACACCATCCCTCAAGCTACATGTTCATCCTGCCTATTCTTTCATTTCTACCCTGGCTAGCACGTGGTGCTGGTAGCAATCCTGAGATCACTACCTTTGAGTTGCTCCTCTTTAACTTCTCTCCTAGCTCCCTGAATTCTGCTTTCAGGACCTCATCTTGTTTTTTACTTATATCATTGGTGCCTATATGCACCATGTCAACTAGCTGTTCACCCTCCCCTTTCAGAATACTCTGCAGCCGATCGGTGACATCCCTGACCCGAGCTCCTGGGAGGCAACATATCATCTGGGAGTCTCATTTTTGGCCACGGAACCGCCTGTCTACTCCCCTTACAATAGAATCCCCTATGACTATGGTCCTACGAGAGTCTTTTTCCCGCCCTTCTGAACAGCAGTGCCCGCCACGCCGCCATGGTCCTGGCAACTGCTGTCCTCTCCTGGTGAGCCATCTCCCCCAACAGTATGAAAAACTGTATACCTGTTTTGGAGGGGAATGACCACCGGGGACACCTGCATCGCTTTCCTATTCTTTCTCTGCCTCTTGGTCACCCATTCACTGTCTCCCTCAGCAATTCTACTCTGCGGTGTGACCAATTCACTAAACGTGCTACAGTTTATTAAAAACTTAGAGGTTCTTTGCTCTTTCTCTTTTGTTGTTCCTTCTATATTTATTATTAGCCTTAGCTCAATATTAATTCTTGGATCTGAATGAGAGGACTGTGGGTTCAAATCCCACTCCAAAGACTTGAACACAAAATTCAGACTCTAACTGGAGCATTAAGCTAGTCCCTGCATCATTTTAGTATTTAATGTTTCGGTTATTTAAGAGAGACTAAATTACACTTATTGTTCATTAATTCACTCACGTTTGACTTCTATTCCTAATTTACAATATGTCTGATTTGTGGGTGGCACAGTGGTTAGCACTGCTGCCTCACAGCGCCAGAGACCCTGGTTCAGTTCCCACCTCAGGCGACTGACAGTGTGGAGTTTGCACATTCTCTCCATGTCTGCGTGGGTTTCCTCCTAGTGCTCCGGTTTCCTCCAAGTCCAAAAATGTGCAGGTTACGTGAATTGGCCATGCTAAATTGCCCATAGTGTTAAGTGAAGAGGTAAATGTAGGGGAATGGGTCTGGATGGGTTGTGCTTCAGCGGGACGGTGTGGACTTGTTGGGCTGAAGGGCCTGTTTCCACACTGTAAGTAATCTAATCTAATCTAATCTGATATGGTCCAGCTCATTCACATGCACCTGTCTTGGTAGTCACTGCCTGAATAATAATTATAGAGTTGTTTGTTAATTGCAACTATCAGTTAATCTCCACCAGACCCAGAGAGAGAGGAAACCCCTGTGATGGTGAACTTTAGGAGCCCCAAGTCCAAAGTCACCTGTTGTGCACAGAGTGTGCAGCAGTAAACATCGTTGTGAATTAGTCTGTGAGCAGTGCAATGAACTGAGTAGAAAACACTGCAAAAGGAGGTCGGTGAACACTTTGTGCTACAGGTGAAGGAATCTCACTGCAGTACAGGGTAAGTGGATCTCAGTCTTTGCAAAGGGTTAGTACAGTTAGTTCATCTTCTGGTTAGTACAAGGATTTTAGATAGTGAGTAAATGGAGGTGGGCACTGTTTGTTAGAAAGTAATAACTGTAACTTTTAAGTAGCACTAATCCTAGTGGTGTTGCAAATGGTGAGGAAGATTGTCAAAGGTTATAGCAGGCTATAGATACATTGCAGACTTGGGCACAGAAATGGTTGATGGAGTTTAATCCAAGAAAATGGGAGGTGATGCATTTTGGAAGATCAAATTCAGGTGTAAATTATACAATAAATGGCAGAACCCTTGGGAGCATTGACATACAGAGGAATCTGAGTGTACAGGACCACGGATACCTGATAGTGTAAACATGAGGATAAAGTGGTTAAGAAAACACACAGTATGCTTGCCTTTATCAGCTGGGGCATCGAATATAAAATATTGGTGAGTTCTGTTACAGCTGTACAAACCTTTAGGCCACATTTGGAATATTGTATGCAGTTCTAGTCACCACACTACCAGAAGAATGTGGATGCTTTGGAGAGAGTGCAGAGAAGGTTTACTAGGATGTTGCCTGGT
>NW_025193912.1:0-4000 GCF_004010195.1 Chiloscyllium plagiosum | reverse complement strand
CCCTCACTGTCTGAGCTCACTGCTCCCTCATAGACTGAGCTCACTGCTCCCTCACTCTCTGAGCTCATTGATCCCTCACTGTTGGAGCTCACGGCTCCCTCAATGTCTGAGCTGACTGCTCCCTCACTCACTGAGCTCACTGCTCCATCACTGTCTGAGCTCACTGCTCCCTCACTGTCTGACCTCACTACACCCTCACTGTCTTAGCTCACTGCTCCCTCACTGTCTGAGGTCACTGCTCCCTCACTCACTGAGCTCACTGCTCTCTCACTTCCTGAGCTCACTGCTCTGTCACTCACTGAGCTCACTGCTCCCTCACTGCCTGAGCTCACTGCTCCCTCACTCACTGAGCTCACTCCTGTCACTGTCTGAGCTTACTGCTCCCTCACTGTCTGAGCTTACTGCTCCCTCACTGTCTGACCTCACTACACCCTCACAGTCTGAGCTCACTGCTCCCTGACAGTCTGAGCTCACTGCTCTCTCACTGCCTGAGCTCACTGCTCCCTCACTCACTGAGCTCACTGCACACTCACTGTCTGAGCCCACTATTCCCTGACAGTCTGAGCTCACTGCTCCCACACTCACTGAGCTCACTGCTCCCTCACTCACTGAGATCACTGCTCCCTCACTGACTGAGCTCACTGCCTCCTCACTGTCTGAGCTCTCTGCTCCCTCACTGTCTGACCTCACTACTCCCTCACTCTCTGAGCTCATTGCTCCCTCACTGGCTGAGCTCACTGCTCCCTCACTGTTGGAGCTCACTGCTCCCTCAATGTCTGAGCTCACTGCTCCCTCACTGTCTGAGCTCACTGCTCCCTGACAGTCTGAGATCACTGCTCCCTCACTCACTGAGCTCACTGCTAAATCACTGTCTGTGCTCAATGCTCCCTCAATGTCTGAGCTCACTGCTCCCTCACTCACTGAGCTCACTGCTCCCTCACTGCCTGAGCTCACTGCTCCCTCACTCACTGAGCTCACTGCCCTGTCACTATCTAAGCTCACTGCTCCCTCACTGAGCTCACTGCTCCCTGACAGTCTGAGCTCACTGCTCCCTCACTCACTGAGCTCACTGCTCCCTCACTCACTGAAATCACTGCTCCCTCACTGTCTGAGCTCACTACTACCTCACTGTCTGAGCTCAGTGCTCCCTCACAAACTGAGCTCACTGCTCCCTCACTCACTGAGCTCACTGCTCCCTCACTGTCTGACCTCGCTGCACCCTCAATGTCTGAGCTCACTGCTACCTCACTCACTGAGCTCACTGCACCCTCACTCACTGAGCTCACCGCCCCTTCACTGTCTGAGCTCATTGCTCCCTCACTGTCTGAGCTCACTGCTCCCTCACTCACTGAGCTCACTGCTCCCTTACTCACTGAGCTCACTGTGCCCTCACTATATGAGCTCATGGCTCCCTCACTGTCTGGGCTCACTGCTCCCTAACTCACTGAACTCATTGCTCCCTCACTCACTGAGCTCACGGCTCCCTCACTGTCTGAGCTCACTGCTCCCTCACTATCTGAACTCACTGCTCCCTCACTGTCTCAGCTCACTGTCTCCCTCACTGTCTGAGCTCACTGCTCCCTCGTCACCTACGGAGATAGTCAGTGCACTGGTAGTAATCTTCCAGGCATCCTTAGATTGTGGGAAAGTGTCACTTTGTCAAATGTTTGGAAAACTACCAATGCCACATCTTTATTTAGGAATGAAAGTCGACCAATAAACGCAGGTAACTAAGCCAGTTAGCTTAATGTCCCTTACTAGGAACATGTTTGAGTCAATTATTGAGGCAGTAATAGCAGATCAGGTTAGAAACATATGTTATGACCAAACAGAGTCCGCAGGATTTGATGAAGGGAAAATTTTGCCTGACAAATTCACTAAAATTCTTTGAGGAGGTAAAAAGCAGGATATAGAGGGAAACAGTGGATGTAATCTGTTTGAATTTTTCAGAAGGCACTTGATAAAGTAATATATGATTGGTTACCCAACAAGAGAAGACCCTACATAGTCGGTGGTAGTGTACTAGCATGGATAGAGCATTGGTTAACTAATAGAAACAGAAAATTAGAATCCCTACAGTGTGGAAGCAGGCCATTTGACCCAAGTCCACACCAACCCTCCGAAAGGTATCCCACCCAGACCCTTGCCCCTACACCTATTACTCGGCATTTCCCCTAAATAAAGCACCTAACTTACACGTCCCTGAACACTATGGGCAATTTCGCATGGCCAGTTCACCTGATCTGCACATCTTTGGACTACAGTGGACATTTTCAAGTTGACACCTTGTACATAGTCGAATGCCACAGGAATCAGTGCTGGAGTATGTCAGTGATGTATACATCCACTTCACCAGATCCAGGCTTTTAAATCTGATCACCACTCCAAGCTATTAAAACATGTAGCTTTTATGGAGATTCTTAAAGAAGCAAGGTAAGGTAGGGAGGTGGAGAGAAGGAATTTCAGGTAACTGAAGTAGGGCCATCAATGATGCAGTGATTAAAATCCGTACTTCTTTTACTCACTTGTGGGATGTGGGCTCTGCTGGCTGGGCCAGCATTTATTGCACATCACTAGTTGCCCTTGAGAAGGTGGTGGTGAGTTGCCTTCTTGAATCATTGCAGTGTGTGTGCTGTAGTTAGACCCACAATGCCATTGGAGAGGAAATTCCTGGATTTCGACCCAATGACAGTCAAGGAATGGTGATATATTTCCAAGTCAAGATGTGAGTGGCTTGAAGGGGAACTTGCAGGTGGTAGGGAATCTATGCATTTAAGACAGCAGAGATATTAGAGTCATAGAGATGTACAGCACGGAAACAGACCCATCGGTCCAACTCATCCATGCCGACCAGATATCCTAACCTAATCTCGTCCTATTTGCCAGCACTTGGCCCAAATCCCTTCAAATCCTTCCTATTCATATACCCATCCAGATGCCCTTTAAATGTTGCAATTGTACCAGCCTCCACCACTTCCTCTGGAAGCTCATTCCATACATGTACCCACCCTCTGCATGAAAATGTTGCCCATTAGGTTCTTTTTTATATCTGTCCCCTCTGACTCTAAACCTATGCCCTCTAGTTCTGGGCTCCCCCATCCCAGGGAAATGACTTGGTCTATTTACCCTATCCATGCCTCTCATGATTTTATAAATCTCTATAAGGTCACCCCTCAGCCTCCGACGCTCCAGGGAAATCAGCCCCAGCCTATTCAGCTATGGACGTGTTGTGGAGCTGGAGGCATAACCACTTTCACCCTTCAATACGATTATGGCTGATCATTGGCCCTTAACCCCACATTGCTGCTCACTCCCATATCCTCAGGTTTTATGAGAGACCAAAAAATCTATCTCTTAGGAAAATATAGTGTTAGGAAGAGATTCCAAAAAAAGGATGAGATTTTAAAATCAGGATTTTGCTTGAATGGAAGTTAATGAGAGTATTGTGATTGGTGAACAGGACGTGGTGAAATGTAAAACTCAGAAAACAATAGTTTTGATAACCTCAAGTTCATCAAGGTAGAAATGGGAGATTAGCGATGTATGCATTAGAATAATCAACTCAACAGGTAGTAAAAGTCTAACAGATGCTTTCAACTGTTCCAAGGCATAGAGGCAATGTTGGTGATGATATGGAGATAGTTAAAAATCACACAACACCAGGTTAGAGTCCAACAGGTTTATTTGGAAGCATTAGCTTTTGGAGCACTGCTCCTTCATCTGGTGGTTGTGGAGTATAAGATTGTAAGACACGCAATTTAACGCAGAAGTTCACAGTGTGATGATACTGAAATATATTGAAAAAGACCTGGATTGTTTGTTAAGTCTCTCATCTTTTAGAAGGAATATATTGGTTTTAGTTCTTTCATATGTAAATCGCAGAACTTTTAAAATTCTGTGTCATACGATCTTACACTCCACAACCACCTGATGAAGGAGCAGCGCTCCAAAAACTAGTGCTTCCAAATAAACCTGTTGGACTATAACCTGGTTTTGTGTG
>NW_025193911.1:0-4000 GCF_004010195.1 Chiloscyllium plagiosum | reverse complement strand
GGACAGACAGTGCAGTGCAATCCAGGACTGTCAGGTCTTCTGATAGATATACGCGTGAGTGATACAGGGAGGGCAACTGACCACGTTACTCAAGTGGAGGCATCCCATTTGCAATATGCTCGCGTAGTTTCACCACAAGCTGACTTCACCCAGTCTCATGGAAATTAGTAGTTAAAGTAAAGCACCCCGCCTATACAGAACCAGAGATCACAACCCTGTTTAATGTTTCAAGGTCTTCAGTCCAGGTTTGATCCTTGCTTCCTGCTGAATCTTGCAGCAGTTGTGCTATCGTATAGTTTTCATTGATGA
The DNA here is from genome assembly GCF_004010195.1 of Chiloscyllium plagiosum. NCBI lineage: Eukaryota > Metazoa > Chordata > Chondrichthyes > Orectolobiformes > Hemiscylliidae > Chiloscyllium > Chiloscyllium plagiosum. The sequence continues at coordinate 3,691 of NW_025193911.1, read as the reverse complement.
AGAAACAAAGTACCACTTTGCTCCCTACTGGTTAAGAGCAGGGTAGTGGGTACACCTGAGCAGATTGACTCCTTGGGTTAGGTTCCAGGCGGAGGGCGCTTGTGATCAGAGGAGTCAGAAATCTGGGGAGAGGTGGGAAAGAACCAAGTGAATTTTTTAATTTGTGGAATATGGGCATCACTGGCTGGGCCGGCACCTAATGCCTCGTAATGAGTGCCATTAAGAGTCAGCCACTCTCTTATGGAGGAAGTGGGTACAGCAGATGCTGGAGATCGGAGTGAAGATTAGAGTGGTCCTGGAAAAGCACAGCAGATCAGGCAGCATCTGAGGAGCAGGAAAAATCGACATATCAGGCAAAAGCCCTTCATGCCCGAAATGTCAATTTTTATTTTTCTGCTCTATGCATTATGATAATGCAGAATCTAAACTTTTGCAAATCAATAAATGTCAGCAGACATTCACTTGAGTCAACGCATTGCTTGACTTCTCATTTTCAACACAATTATTTTCAATCTATAAATGATTTAAACGCATTGCAAGATTACATAACTGTTTAAACATTGAGTTCAAATATATTAGTTAAATTTAAGACTAAGTGGTGGTTGCTTGTCTTAATATTAGATTTCTGGATTAGTGTTTAATTGAAAGCCAAGCCTCTTTCCTGCACTGTTTCCATTTGCAGTCCACTATTTTAAGTAATACATGGAAAATTGGTGATTTAAGCATTTTGCCATTTTGTGAATTGGTAGGAAGGTCAATAGACAATAGACGCAGGAGTAGGCCATTCAGCCCTTCGAGCCTGCACTAAAAATCCAACTGCCAAACACACTTGACATTAAGCAATATTGCTCCACAATGCTACTTATTGGCAATGTCCATCCTTACCCATCAGATCCAGTGAGCTCTGGTGATTGGAGATAATGACATAGGGACCTTTGACATCCAGATTTTCCAACCCCTTCACTTCAAGTTTAATTCCATACAAATTCTTGATGTGTTGCAAAACACTACGGACTAATCTAGAAAAATCAAAAGAAATCTGGTTAACAGAAACAGAACTTGGACAGACAAGTACAGATAGACTGAAGGGATATCCCAAAGTTGCAACTTGCATTCCAAACAGCAGAAATGGCATGGGACAAATGAAGCCAAGCAATCACAGAACTAACATATCAGATCCAACATCCACAGACCTGACATGTCCTGCTGTGAATGGCAGTGGACCACTAAATAACCAAAAGCAACTGCAGTGGTATGCAGGTGGGCACATCCATGCAAAAATCACAAGGCTGAAACATCCGCACCCACTGTCACCAGAAGGGCACTTATTAACCACACACTATATCACTAACCTAAAAGCACTGAGTACTGCAGAGGTTCCAAGCCCTGACATTATAATTGTAATAATCATAATATCATTGGAAACCTTTGCTCCACAACTAAGCCCCTAGTCTAGATGCTTCAGTACAACTACAGCACTGTTAGCTACCTAGCAATGTTAAAATTTACCCAGGCATGTCTTGTACACAGAACAGGACAAATCCAACCCAGCAACCTGTCACCTAATCAGTATACTCTTGACTATCAGTAAAGTCACAGTGATGGAAGATATCAACAACAATGCTATCACGAATAGCCTGCTCAGTGACGCCCAAATTGGGTTTTGCCAGGGCCACTTAACTTCTGGTAATGTGGTGACCAGAACTGTACGCAACATTCCATCTGTGGCCTAACTAAAGTTCTATAAAGCGGCAGCATAACCTGCTTATCCTTATACTCAATGCCCCGTCCAATGAAGGCAGACATGCCATTGGCCTTTTTCACTCCCTTACCCCCATGCGCTGCCACTTTCAGTGATCTGTGGATCTGCATACCCAGATCCCTCTATGTCAATACACCTAAAGGTTCTGCCATTCACTATATACAGTAATTTACGATTGTACATGACCTCCCAAAATGCATCATATCACATCTGCCCATATTAACCACTATCTGCCATTTTTCTGCCCATGCCTCCAACTAATTCATATCCTGCTCTATCTTCTGACAATCCTCCTCACTAGCCGCGATTCTATTAATCTTTGTATCATCCACAAACTTACTAGACCAGTTACGTTTTCCTCCAGATCATTTATGCAGATCACAAACAGCAGAGGTCCCAGCACTGATCCCTGTGGAACACCACTAGTCACAATCCTCCATTTCAAATAGCACCCTTCCTACCCACTTTCTCCTATAACTAAGCCAGTTTTGTATTCATTTTGTCAACTCACCCCAGTACCATGTGACTTCACCTTTTGTACCAGTCTGCCATGAGGGACCTTGTCAAAAAGCCTTACTGAAGTCCATGTAGACACCACCAACTGCTTTTCCCTCAGTCATCTTCGTCACCTCCTCAAAAAATTCAATCAAGTTAGTGAAGCACATCTTCCCCTGCAAAACCATGCTGTCTATCACTATTAAATCCATTTCTAAATGCATGTAGATCTTGTCCCGAGACTCTTTTCCAATAACTTATCCACCACCGACATATGCTCAGAGGCCTGTATTTTCCAGGATTATCCCTGCTACCCTTCTTAAACAATGGGACAACATTGGCAATTCTTCAGTCCTCTGTGACCTCCCTTGTGGCTAAAGAGCATACAAAGATATCTGTCAATGTTCCAGCAATTTGCTCTCTTGCCTCCATCAATATTCTGGGATAGATCCCATCAGAACCCGGGGCCTTACCTACCTCAATATTTCCCTTTTTAATAGCAACTTGGCTAAGAACCTCGACACTCCCTTCTGAGATCATCCGCCATCGATTCCTTCTCTTTGGTGAATACAAACAAAGTATTTGTTTAGGACCTCACCTAACTCTTCTGGCTGCACACTTACATTCCCCCCCATTGTCCTTGAATGGGCCATACTTTAGGGTGTAGGTTTGCTCGCTGAGCTGTAGGTTTGATATCATTAGCTGGCTAGGTAACATCATCAGTGGCATCCTCCAAGCGAAGTGAAGCTGTTGTCTCCTGCTTTCTGTTTATATGTTTGCCCTGGATGTGGTTCCTGGGGTTTGTGGTGATGTCATTTCCTGTTCACGACCCTCTTTCCCTCGCAGCCCTACACACGGAGGCAAAAAAACCACCATTTCGACTGGGACAACACATCTATCCTGGGACAGGCTAAGCAAAGACATGCCAGAGAATTCCTAGAGGTCTGGCATTCCAACCGCAATGCCATAAACAAACACATAAATCTAGATACCATCTATCAACCCCTCAGAAAATGAACAGGAAATGACATCACCACAAACCCCATCCAGGACATATAAACAGAAAGCAGGAGACTACAGCTTCGCTTCACTTGGGAGGTTGCCACTGATGATGTTACCTAGCCAGGTAATGAAACGTCTGGATATCAAACCTACAGCTCAGCGAGCAAACCTACACCCTAAACCTCAACCTGAGCTACAAACCTTCACAAACCTTGCAATGAGCCACTACTTCCCCAGACTACCCTCTTGCTTTGTAACATGTAAAAAAGGCCTTGGGATTCTTCTTAATCCTGTTTGCTAACTACTTTCCATGATCCCTTTTAGCCTTTCTAATTCCTTGTTTAAGTTCTTTCCTGCTTTCCTTATTAACTTCAAGGGCTTTGTCAGTTCCCATTCTCCTCAACCTTATGCATGTTACTTTGTTCTTTTTGA
>NW_025193910.1:2745-4000 GCF_004010195.1 Chiloscyllium plagiosum | reverse complement strand
TATTAACCCTTTCAGATCCTTCCAGACACACAGCAGCCAGTTTGTTCCCACAATCAGTGGTGTGTTTTAGTAGGATGGTTGAGGGGAAAATAGACACAGAAGAGAATGTCGGTGCTGTTACTTGAAATGATGCTAAGGGGTCTTTAACGTGCAGTCAAGAGGATTAGCATATTAACTGAATGGCAGCCCCTCCATCAGTGCATTGCTTAGCACTGAACTGAAACGTCAGCTCAAATATTGTGCTCCGTTCTCTGGAGCTAGACTAGAACCCTACCACCTCCTGACTCAGGAGGAGGATGCATCTAACTAGAGACAAGCCTGATGCCTGAAACGTTATCCTTTGACATTGATAACTGGTTTTCAGATCACGAACATGCATAAACTTCACAGTGGAATGAGGCAACACTGACATTAATTGTAGTTAATGCAGTGCAATTACCGTAAAAGCATGGTAGGGTGCTATAATTAGAATGATTGAAACATAACCTGCCTCTATTTTCAGATCACAAGCCGCAGTAAGGAGTCGCTATGGGAACGTATCAAGGGCTTGTTGGATGCCTGGTCGGGATGGGTAGTGATGTTGCTGATTGGACTTCTGGCAGGTATGGTTTCACAGTGGAATGATCCTGAAAGCATATTGTTCAAACAGTTGATGTGATCACCTCAACTGATGGCGAGTATCTGAGGCGTGGGGTGGGATAGGGGAAGAATCCAGTCACCATTCCTCAACTGTCATGAATGTGGGCCTACTTGATGGTGTTTTCCAACCTGTCCTTTTTTTGTACACTCTCCAGGCTGTTACTCTGTTAATAGAGTCATAGAGATGTACAGCACAGAAACAGCCCCTTCGGTCCAACCCGTCCATGCCAACCAGATATCCCAACCCAATCTAATCCCACCTGCCAGCACTTGGCCCATATACCTCCAAACCCTTCCTATTCATATACCCATCCAGATGCCCTTTAACTATTGTAATTATATCAGTTTCCACCACTTCCTCTGGCAGCTCATTCCATACATACACCACCCTCTGTGTGAAAAAGTTGCCTGTGAGGTCCCTTTTCTATCTTTCCCCTCTCACCCTAAACCTATGCCCTCTAGTTCTGGACTCCCCGACCCCAGGGAAAAGGCTTTGCCTATTTACCCTATCCATGTCCCTCATGATTTGATAAACCTCTATGAGGTCACCCCTCAGCCTCCGACGCTCCAAGGAAAACAGCCCCATCCTGTTCAGCCTCTCCCAATAGCTCAAATC
>NW_025193910.1:0-2052 GCF_004010195.1 Chiloscyllium plagiosum | reverse complement strand
ACTGAGGGAGCGCAACACTGACTGAGGGATTGCAGCACTGACTGAGGGATTGCAGCACTGTCTGAGGGAGTGCAGCACTGACAGAGGGAGCGCAGCACTGACTGAGGGAGTGCAGCACTGACTGAGGGAGTACAGCACTGACTGAGGGATTGCAGCACTGACTGACGGTTTGCAGCACTGACTGAGGGAGTTCAGCACTGTCTGAGGGAATGCAGCACTGACTGAGGGAGTGCAGCACTGACTGAGAGAGTGTAGCACTGACTGAGGGAGTGCAGCACTGACTGAGGGATTGCAGCACTGACTGAGGGAGTGCAGCACTGTCTAAGGGATCACTGCACTGACTGAGGGAATGCAGCACTGACTGACGGTTTGCAGCAATGACTGAGGGATTGCAGCACTGACTTAGGGAATGTACCACTGATTGAGTGAGTGCAGCACTGACAGAGGGCATGCAGAACTGACTGAGGGAATGCAGCACTGACTGAGGGAGCGCAGCACTGTCTGAGGGAATGCAGCACTGACTGAGGGATTGCAGCACTGACTGAGGGAGTGCAGCACTGACTGAGGGATTGCAGCACTGACTTAGGTATTGCAGCACTGACTTAGGGATTGGAGCACTGACTGAGGGAGTACAGCACTGACTGAGGGAATGCAGCACTGATTGAGGGAGCACACACTGTCTGAGGGAGTGAAGCACTGACTGAGGGATTGCAGCACTGACTGAGGGAGTGCAGCACTGACTGAGGGAGTGCAGCACTGACTGAGGGAATGCAGCACTGATTGAGGGAGCATACACTGTCTGAGGGAGTACAGCACTGACTGAGGGAATGCAACACTGACTGAGGGAATGCAGCACTGACTGAGGGAGTACAGCACTGACTGAGGGATTGCAGCACTGACTTAGGGATTGCAGCACTGACTGAGGGAATGCAGCACTGACTGAGGGAGTGCAGCACTGTCTGAGGGAATGCAGCACTGACTGAGGGAGTGCAGCACTGACTGAGGGAGTGCAGTACTGACTGAGGGAGTGCAGCACTGTCTGAGGGAATGCAGTACTGACTGAGGGAGTGCAGCACTGACTGAGGGAGTGCAGCACTGACGTAGGGATTGCAGCACTGACTGAGGGAATGCAGTACTGACTGAGGGAGTGCAGCACTGCCTGAGGGAGTGCAGCACTGACTTAGGGATTGCAGCACTGACTGAGGGAATGCAGCACTGACTGAGGGAGTGCAGTACTGTCTGAGGGAATGCAGCACTGACAAAGGGAGTACAGCACTGACTGAGGGAGTGCAGCACTGACTGAGGGAATTCAGCACTGACTGAGGGAGTGCAGCCCTGACTGAGGGATTGCAGCACTGACTGAGGGAGTGCAGCACTGACTGAGGGAATGCAGCACTGACTGAGGTAGTACAGCACTGACCGAGGAGCTGTCCTTCAGGTGAGATGTTAAGCTGAACTCTTGCGCGTCCTTTCTGATGGGGGTAATACATCCTCTAGCACTGGTTAAGTAGCGTGTGGAAGTTTCAATCTGCTGTCCTGTGCAACATTATTCCTGAAGAAACAAAACAAACATGCTATCTGCTCCTTCTTATTTTGCTGGGTGTGGGAGCTGACAGTGCATAAATTGGCTGCTGAATTACTGACATTACAATACTGACCATGTTTCAAAAACTCTTCATTGGCTGAAATGTACTCCAAGATCCCCTAAGCATTATAACAAAATGCAAGTCTTGTTTTCTGTTCAATCTGTTGGATAAGTAAATGTTCAACTACTTCCTTCTTCATTTGCTGTCAGTGCCAAGCCACTGGAGTTATTCAGCCCATCGATGCCAATGCTGGCTCTCTTCCAGTGCAATCCCCAAATGATTCCTGCTGTCTTTCTGTTCCACAGAGCCCAGTCAGTATCTCGCCCTGTCTCGACAGACGTCCGGTAAATGAAACCTTGACAACACAACCCTATCCCTTCAGCATGCTAGACAAAGGATGGGCAGCTGAGGGCAGTGTTATAGGGACATGTGGCAGCAGTTCTCAATAACAGGGTCTGAGCAAAAC
>NW_025193909.1:2737-4000 GCF_004010195.1 Chiloscyllium plagiosum | reverse complement strand
TTTCAACTGAGACTAGAATAGTACTGGAACATGTATCAGACGTTCCTTCAGTGCCGCTAGGTGAAATCCTGGAACTCCCCTTGTTAATAACATTGTGCATGGAACCACTATAAAAATATGGGTTCATACTAACCGTGGCTGGGGAGGCAGTGCCCAGTGGTATTATCACCAGACTATTCATCCAGTGACCCAGGTAATGTGCTAGGGACCTCGGTTCAAATCCTGCCACAGCAGATGGTGGAATTTGAATTCAATAAAAATCTGAAATTAAAAGTCTAATGATGACCATGAATACATTGTCAAGTGTCAGAAAAACCTATCTGGTTCACTAATGTCCTTTAAAGAAGGAATCTGCCATCCTTACCTGATCTGGCCTACACATGATTCCTGATGAAGAGCTTATGCCCGAAATGTCTATTCTCCTGCTCCTCGGATGCTGCCTGACCTGCTGTGCTTTTCCAGCACCACACTCTTGACACTACACATGATTCCAGTCCGACAGCAATGTGACTAACTCCTAACTGACCAACGGGCAATAAACATTGGCTGAGCCAGTGATACACATGTCCCATGAATAAATGAAAATGAAAAATCAATGCCTTGGGTGTTATTCCGATGTTAATTATATTGTTCAGGAGAAGGGTAAACAAGCTGCGTGTATTAATTGAATTGAATTGAATTAGCTTTATTGTCACATGTACTCAAGTGAATATAATGAAAAGATTACAAGTTGCCGCACCACAGCACTATCTTAGGTACAAAGGTATCTAGGTACAGATTCTTAAGAACAAATGCTTAGGAAAGAAAATTAGAAAAATAAACAAATCAAATTGATTAAATATTCACAGTGTATATTAAAAAGTGTTTGTACCTTTGACTAAGGGTCAGTTAGACTCGAAACGTCAGCTCTTTTCTCTCCTTACAGATGCTGCCAGACCTGCTGAGATTTTCCAGCATCTTCTCTTTTGGTTCCAGATTCCAGCAGCCGTAGTAATTGCTTTTATGCTTTTGTACTTTCTCATGCCAGTGAGCATTGCTGGAGAACATAATTAGTCCCAAAGCCAAATTTTAATTTAAATTTTGTGAGTTTCATTTATAATATGACCATTTTTAACTGTACCCTTTCAGGGGCTGTTAATTCGGATTAATTGGGTATTTAAAATAGTATTAAAGGCAAAAAGGGTTCTTGTGGTGCAGTGGTAGTGTCCCTGTCTCCATGCCAGGAGACCCGGGTTCAAGTCCTACCTGCTCCAGAGGTGTGTT
>NW_025193909.1:0-1944 GCF_004010195.1 Chiloscyllium plagiosum | reverse complement strand
TGTGTGGGGATGTGTATGTGTATGTGTGGGGATGTGTATGTGTGGGGATGTGTATGTGTGGGGATGTGGATGTGTACGTGTGGGTATGTACATGTGTGGGGATGCATATGTGTGCGGGTGGTGATGTGTATGTGTGGGGATGTATATGTGTATGTGTGAGAATGTCAATGTGTGGGGATTTATATGTGTATGTGCGTGGATGTGTATGTGTGGGGATGTATATGTGTATGTGTGAGAATGTCAATGTGTGGGGATTTATATGTGTATGTGCGTGGATGTGTATGTGTGGGGATGTATATGTGTATGTGTGAGAATGTCAATGTGTGGGGATTTATATGTGTATGTGCGTGGATGTGTATGTGTGGGGATGTATATGTGTATGTGTGAGAATGTCAATGTGTGGGGATTTATATGTGTATGTGCGTGGATGTGTATGTGTGGGGATGTATATGTGTATGTGTGAGAATGTCAATGTGTGGGGATTTATATGTGTATGTGCGTGGATGTGTATGTGTGGGGATGTATATGTGTATGTGTGAGAATGTCAATGTGTGGGGATTTATATGTGTATGTGCGTGGATGTGTATGTGTGGGGATGTATATGTGTGGGGATTTGTTTGTGTCTGTGTGGGGATGTGTATAACCCTCTACAACCGCCCATGCGACAAAACACCTTCCTGATTGTACTGCCCCCGTCAGTATGTTGGGCACACTTTAATTTTTTATTACTTCACCTGTTTTTCTCACCAGCTGTTCCGAAATGTTATTCCATGCCTGTGGAATGGGGGATGTTGAGCCTGGGCCTCACGGTCTAGGGGAAGTGACACTACCACTGCACCACAAGAGGGCTGCACTAAACAAATTTGGACAAGAAACCTCCACGATAAGCGCACTTTAGCACACTTTATCTGGGCAGTTTGAATGTTCCGTTAAGTTTGGGTAGGGTTTTGGAGTTGCTGTGGTCAGACAGAACATGCTGAGTCTGATTTGAGGAGTGAACCTTCGCTGGTACCAACAGTAAGAGGGGTTTTGTCACATTTTAATTCTTCATTTTATATGAAATGTCTCAAACACATATGGCACACAGATTAAAGTTTAGGTTTTAGCAAGCATTTTTATGCTGATTCATGGGTCGTTTTTGAAATGCTGTCTAATCCTCTTGATTTGTAATAGGCTCTGCTACCAGGCACTGTTCTGTCTCAATCCAGCAGAGTGTCTTTGTTGGTGTTGATCTTTCATTCTGAGCTGGCCACGGAGAGAGAGTTGCTGTTTTGATGTGGGGAAGGGTCCATGCGTGTGGTGCTATTGCAATTTGCCAGCTGTTCCTGCCTGCTAAGTCCTGAGGGAATACCCATTTGATCAGTTGTTGCTCTACTTTTATTGAATTTCTAAATGTGGTGAAAGCAACTTGTTGACAGGATAGGGCACAGTCTGCTGGTCAAAAGGATTGACTGTTCTGATGACAACAACAATTAAAAACTTGAAACTGAGCTTGGTAGTGCAGGGTTGGTCTTGTTCTGTTATAGAACAGCCTCGACAAAGCACTGGCTGCCAACTCCAAATCATGTTGATTTTGGAAGAGTGCATCTGTTTATGCATTAGCTTTGTTTTTGATTCTATGAGTCTGAAGGATTGAGATTGAGTTTGTTAAAGTGAGGCTGATGTGCATATGGCTCTCGCAGTACTTGGGGTGAACAGTAACAATAGGGTTAGTTCGACATTGTGAAGCAGCAATTTAAACCAATCAATTATAACTCGAAGGGGAATTGATTTAGCTCAGTTGGCTGGATCGTTGGTTTATAGAGCAGCGTAATGCCAACAGCGTGGTTCAATTCCCATCACCGGTTTGGGGTTATCATGAAGGACTCTCCTTCTCAACCTGTTTCCTGGCCTGAGGTGGGAATGCCCTCGGGTTAAATCACCACCAGTCCCTTCTCTCTAGTG
>NW_025193908.1:3148-4000 GCF_004010195.1 Chiloscyllium plagiosum | reverse complement strand
GGAGGACAGATCACCCTGGATGGAGAAGTCACTCTTGAAGGAGAGCTGACTCTGAGATGGGAGGTCATGCTGGAAGAAATCATGCTGGGTGGAGACGTCACACTGGGTGGAGTGGTAACCACTGAGAGATCACGCTAGGCAGAGAGGTCACTCTGGGAGGGTAGGTCTGGCTGATTGGACAGGTCACCCTGGAAGTGGAGGTTGTGTTGAGAGCAGAGGGTAGGCGGAGAAACCACTCTGAGGGGAAAGATCATGATGGGTGAAGAGGCAAAGTGGGATGTAGAGTTCATGAAGGGTGGAGAGGTCATGCTGAGTGGAGAGGTCATACTAGCAGAAATCACATTGGAATGAGAGGTCACTCTGGGCAAAGAGATCATGCTGGAGTGAGAGGTCACTCTGGGCAAAGAGGTCACGCTGGGGTGAGAGGTTACATTGGAGAGAGAGGTTAAGTTGGGAGAAAGGTCATGCTGGGTGAAGAGATCATACAGGGGGAGAGGTCATGATGTGCAGAGAGATCACACCAGGTGAAGAGGTCATGCTGGGCAGAGAGATCATGGTCACCCTGTGCGGGGTGGTCATGCTGACTCCAGGCAGCGAAGTTGCTCTGGGCGAGGAGGTCACCCTTGGGGCAGGTCACCCTGGGCGGGGAGGTCACCCCGGGAGGGCAGGTCACCCTGGGGGCAGATCAGGGTGGGGAGGTCACTCTCGGCAGGAGGTCACTCGGTGGGAGGTTACCTGGTGGGAGGTCACTCTGGGCAGGGAGCTCTCTCTGGGCAGGAGGTCACTCTGGACGGGAGGTCACCCCCATGGGGGGGGCAGGGAGGTCACATTGGGATGGGTGGGGGGGGGGAG
>NW_025193908.1:0-2313 GCF_004010195.1 Chiloscyllium plagiosum | reverse complement strand
GCACTCCCTCAGTCAGTGCTGCACTCCCTCAGTCAGTGCTGCATTCCCTCAATCAGTGCTGCACTCCCTCAGTCCGTGCTGCATTCCCTCAGACAGTGCTGCATTCCCTCAGACAGTGCTACACTCCCTCAGTCTGTGCTGCATTCCCTCAGTCAGTGCTGCATTCCCTCAGTCAGTGCTGCACTCCCTCAGTCAGTGCTATGCTCCCTCAGTCAGTGCTGCATTCCCTCAGACAATTCTGCACTCCGTCAGACAATGCTGCACTCCCCCAGTCAGTGCTGCTACCCCTCTGTGCTGCACTGGAGTGTCAGTCCCTCAGATAGTGCTGCACTCCCTTAGACAGTGCTGCCCTCTCTCAGTCATTGCTGCACTCCCTCAGTACTGCACTGGCATGCCATGCATGGATTATGTGCTCAGTTTCCACATACCAATTGGTTATTAACCGCAACTCTCAAAAGACAGGTCAGGAGAATTGACCACCAAGCTGCAGCTGGTCACATTAAAGAATTTGTGGCTGCATCCAGTGAGGGGTTGATTTCCCAATCAGTGACCTGTGAGGTGTGTGTGTGACTGTGTTCCCATAAGGCTGTTGCTTTTGTTTTTCCCTGTCGAATAACTTGAAAGGATTCAGAAAAAAGTTACAAGGGTGTTGACAGGCATTGGAGGATTTGAGCTGTAGGGAAAGGTTGAACAGGCTGGGGCTGTTTTCCCTGGAGCGTCGGTGGCTGAGGGGTGACCTTATAGAGATTTATAAAATCATGAGGGGCATGGATGGAGTAAATAGACAAAGTCTTTTCTCTGGGGTGGGGGAGTACAGAACTAGAGGGTATAGGTTTAGGGTGAGAGGGGAAAGATATAAAAGAGACCTAAGGGGCAACTTTTTCATGCAGAGGGTGGTGCATGTATGGCATGAGCTGCCAGAGGAAGTGATGGAGGCTGGTACAGTTACAACATTTAAAAGGCATTAGGAAGGGTATATGAATAGGAAGGGTTTGGAGGGATATGGGTCGGGTGCTGGCAGGTGGGACTAGATTGGGTTGGGATATCTGGTCGGCATGGACGGGTTGGACCGAAGGGTCTGTTTCCATGCTGTACATCTCTATGACTCTATAACAGGTGCAAAATCACTGCATGACATTTTATATTGGACTCGCATTGGTGACCGGTGTGTGTCTAAGTAAGACCAAACAACAACAACTTTCATTTCTGCATCGAGCTTAACTTGGTTAAAATGACTCAGGACTCTCCACAGCTGTGATCACAAACAGAATTTGTGATTGTTCTGGAGAAGGAGATATTAGTTAAAGTCAGCAAAGGCTTGGTTAAAGAGGTTGGCTGTATGGAACACCTTAAAGGAGGGAGAGAGGAGCAGAAAAAGTGTAGAGAGGGAATTGCAGAGTTTAGCATCCACGTGATTAAAGCACAACCTCCGATATTCTAATTAAAATCAGGGGGGTTCAAGAGACCAGAATTAGAGGAGCACAGACTTCTTGGAGGTTTGTGAGTCAGGAGATTACAGACAGAAGGATGGAGGAGCCCATGGAGGGATTGGAAAACAAGAATGAGATTCTAAAAACCTAAGACATTGCTTTGCTGGAGCCAGTGTGCGTCAGCAAGAAAAGAGAGCAATGATTGATTGCGACGTGGTGCAGCTTTGGGGATGGGGACAGAGTTGGGACAAGGGTTGTTTCATTTGGAAGTTCAGAGGTTCAGCAGTACAATGGGCAGATGTTCTGTTGTTGCATTGATGGCAAAGCTGACAGGTTTGACAGAATGCCACAGGGTCCTGGGGCTGGGACAGACTGGGTGGGGGAGGAAGGAGAGAAGTCAGAGATTGATGAGGGCTCATTGCTGGCTGCACATTGATAAGATGCACTGTTGAATGGCAAAGCGCCAGCAAGCTTTTGAGGTCAGTACTGAAAATGTGTTGCTGGAAAAGTGCAGCAGATCAGGCAGCATCCAAGGAGCAGGAGAATCGACGTTTCAGGCATGAGCCCTTCCTGATGCTGCCTGACCTGCTGCACTTTTCCAGCAACAAATTTTCAGCTCTGATCTCCAGCATCTGCAGTCCTCACTTTCTCCTTTTGAGGTCGGTAGCCATTTTCATTTCTCTTGTTTCCCAAAACAAGCTTCAGTGCTGCTGAAGGGGTCCTTGTATCTCTCACAGCACACGTTCCCCTTCGGTTTGGGCTGTCAAGAAAGCTGACGAGCTTTCTGATGTTAGGCAGTAGTTACGGTCATTAACGCCGACGCTGACAATTTCCTGCACGTGCTGATGGTGCTGAGAGTCGTGTAGTAGCTGACAAGCGTGTT
>NW_025193907.1:1520-4000 GCF_004010195.1 Chiloscyllium plagiosum | reverse complement strand
CGGAAGTGGTGGAGGATGATGCAGTGTATGCGGAGGTTGCATTCCCTCCGCGACTCCCTCTTCAGGTCCACACACCCCACCAGCCCACATTCTACTCCTGGTACTTTTCCCTGCCACTGCAGGAAGTGCAAAACTTGTGCCCACACTATTCCCCTTACCTCCATCCAAGGCCCCAAGGGATCCTTCCACATTTGTAAGTATCTCTAGCATCTGCAGTCCTCACTTTCTCCCAGGAATTTACAGGAGCCAAGGAATGTGATCTATGGCAGTTATAGGAAGGGAGAAAAACTGCACATATTGTCAGGTAGATGGGTTACCACCAGGAAAGGTAGGAGAGGGAGGCAGGTAGTGCAGGAGTCTCCTGCGGTTATTCCCATCCCAAATAAGTATGCTGTTTTGGACTCTCAGGGGAATGTAGCATGAACAGCCAAGTTTCTGGTACCAAGACTGACTCTAATGTAACGATGGGTACATCAGGTTCCAAGTGATTGATTGTGATTGGGGACTGTCTAGTCAGAGGCACAGACTGACATTTCTGTAGCCGACAGCGAGAAATCAGAATGTTATGTTGCCTCCCCGGTGCCAGGACCAAGGGTATCTCAGAGAGAGTGCAGAATATTCTCAAAGGGGAGTGGGACCAGCAGTAGGTTGCTGTACACGTTGGAACTAACGACATAGGAAGGAACAAGAATGAGATTCTGAAGGGAGTATATAGGAATTTATGTATGAATTTAGAAAGGAGGTCCTCGAGGATAGTAATATCTGGATTAGTGCTGGTGCTACGAGCCAGTGAGGGTAGGAATAGGAGGATAGAGCAAATGAGCGCATGGCTGCGGAGCTGGTGCAGGGGAGAAGGGTTCATATTTTTGAATCATTGGAATCTCTTTGGGCTAGAAGTGACCTGTATAAGTGGGACAGATTGCACCTGAATTAGAAGCAGCCTAATATACTGGGAAGTCAGATGAACTCTACATGGTTTGATCTTAAGACATAGGAGCAGAAATTGGGCCATTCAACCTATAGAGTAGGCTCCGCCATTCAATCATAGTTGATAAGTTTCTCAGCCCCATTCTGCTGCTTTCTCCCATAACCCTTGATTCCTTTTACAGTCAAGGGCCTATCTATCTTCGTCTTAAGTATACTCAATGACCTGGCCTTCACAGCTGCCTTAGGCAAATGAATTCCATAGATTCACCACTCTGGCTGAAGAATTTTCTCTTTACCTCTGTTCTAACAGGTCATCCCATTACTCTAAGGCTGTGCCCTCGGATCCCAGTCTGTCTTACCAATGGAAACATTGTCCCAGGAACATGGGACTGGGATGTCATAGCAGTTAAAGAAATGTGGCAAAGGGGTGGACAGGACTGGCAGCTAATGTTCCAGGATGCAAATGCTATAGGAAGGTTAGAAAGGGGGGCAAGAGAGGAGGGGAGTGGTGTTTTTGAAAACGTATAATATCACATCTGTCCTTAGGGAGGATATACCTGGGAATATGTCCAGGAAAGTTATTTGGGGTGGAACTGAGAAATAAGGAAGAGGTGATCACCTTATTGGGATTGTATTATAGACCCCCTAATCATCAGCAGGAAATTGAGAAACAAATTTGTAAGGAAATCTCCATTATGTGTAAGAATAATAGGGTGGTTATCGTAGGGGATTTTAACTTTCCAAAAATAGACTGGGACTGCCATAGTGTTAAGGGTTTAGATGGAGAGGAATTTGTTAGGTGTGTACAAAAAGTTTTCTGATTATGTGGATACACCTACTAGAGAAGGTGCAAAACTTGACCTACTTGTGGGAAATAAGGCAGGGTAAGTGATTCAGCTGTCACTGGGAAGCACTTTGAAGCCAGAGACCATAATTCTATGAGTTTTAAAATAGTGACGGAAAAGGATAGACCAGGTCTAAAAGTTAAAGCTGCAAATTGGATAAAGGGCAACTTTGACAGTTTTAAGCAAGAACTTTCAAAAGTTGACTAGGGGGCAGAAGTTCACAGGTAAAGGGACAGTTGGAAAATGGGAAGCCTTTTAGTTAGGGGGAAAGGCAAAGCTAGTTAAGTGTAGGGAGTGCTGGATGACAAGAGAAATGGAACTTTTGGCTTAGAAAAAGAAGGAAGCATATGTCAGATGTAGACAGCAGAGATTGAGTGAATCCATTGTGTAAAGCCAGTAGGAGTATACTTAAAAGGGAAAACAGGAGGACAAAAAGGGGACATGAGATAGATTTGACAATTGGGGTTAAGGAGAATGCAAACGGATTTTACAAATACATTAACGATAAAAGCATAACTAGGGGGACAATAGGACCCCTCAAAGATTAGGAGAAAGTGAGGACTGCAGATGATGGAGATAAGAGTCAAAAGCGTGGTGCTGGAAAATCACAGCAGGTCAGGCAGAATCGGAGGAGCAGGCGAATTGATGTTTTGGGCATAAGCTGTTCATCAGGAATAAGGCCTGTGGGCTGGGGGGAGCTGAGACATA
>NW_025193907.1:0-1013 GCF_004010195.1 Chiloscyllium plagiosum | reverse complement strand
AATATATTCCCAAGTCAGGATGATGAGTGGCTTCGAGGAGAACTTGCAGAGGGTGGTGTTCCCATGGACCTTCCGCCCTTGTCCATCCAGAGATCATGGGGGTGGATAGTGCTAACTCAGGGATCTGTGAGAGTCGTTGCAGTATATTATGTGGATAGCACTTGGTGAAAAGTAGAGGTTTAAGGATTGTCTTAAAGAAGGAAGTGAAGAGGAGAGAAATTTCAGAATTCAAGGTCTTTGCTGAAGGCACAGCCATAAATGATGGAGGGACAAAAATGTCACTCTAACAGAACACCTGAGTTACAGGATCTGCAGAGAGGGCTGTGAAGACGTGGCCACAGCAGGGTCTGACACAGGGATGAATAATTGGGCCCTCTGTGCTTGTGTTGTGGGGCGGGGGCTTATCACATTGCTCTGAATTGGAGTGAGGTTCACTGTCCTCGAGTCAGGATGGGAGCAGGAGCCTGGGCCCAGGATTTCTGTCTATGCCGCTGGTTACGGAGACAGGGTCATGGGGGAGGGGCCATGAAGCCATGAATGGATTTGAAAACAAAGAATTATCAAATCGAGGTGTTCCTAACTGGGGGCTTAGTGTTGGTCATTGTGCCCAGGGCGGATGGTCAATAGGACTTTGTGCAAGGTTGGGATGTTGGATGGCTTCATTTAATGGTGAGACCGAAGATGGGAGACCAGCAGGAGTATATATTGAAATAGTCAAGTCTGGAGGAGAGGAAAGTATGAGTCAGAGACACCGACCACATTCCCCTGTTCCTGTCACACTCACAACTTTAAGGAAAGTTCTCCAGAATTACTTTATCAAATTCCTGGTTGCTAATTCTCCATATTGTTCCACACACTCCAAAGATTTGTGGATAAATCTCCCAAACTCTGCAGCAAACAAAGACATGGAGAAAAAAGGCAGAATGTTTTCCTTTCTCTTTGAACCTGATTATCCACAATTTAAAAGGTAGATTGGGGTCTGTTTGATTGACAGACAGGAATTGTCCAATTAC
>NW_025193906.1:0-4000 GCF_004010195.1 Chiloscyllium plagiosum | reverse complement strand
GCAGTGAGGGTCAGTTTGGGATGGTATGTGGACAGCGGTGAGGTCCAGGCGGGGGGCGGTGTGTAGACGGTGGTGAGATTCAAGCTGGTGGCTGTGAGTGGATGGCAGTGAGATTCATGCTGCGGGCAGTTTGTGGACGGCGGTGGGGGTCAGGCTGGGGCGGTGTTGAACGGTAGTGAGGGACAGGCTGGGGGCCGTGTGTGGGCGGTCGTGAGGGTCATGCTGGCGGCGGTGTGTGGACGGCAGTGCGGGTCAGGCTGGGGGCGGTGTGTGGTCAGTGGTGAGGGTAAGGCTGGGGGCGCTGTGTAGACGGTGGTGAGGGTGTGGTTGGGGATGTTTTGGATGGCATAAAGGTTCACGCTGGGGATAGTTTTGTACTCCGGTGATGGACAGACTGGCCGAGTTGGACAGTGGTGAGGGACAGGCTTGGGGAGGTGTCAGGACAGATATGAGGATCAGGCTGGGGGTGGGATGTGGACGGCGATGAGGGACAGGCTTGGGTCCGAATGTGGATGGTGATGAGGGTCCGGCAGTGGGCGAGGTTGGACAGCGCTAGGTTCAGGCTGGGAGTGGTGTGTGGACGGTGGTGAGGGTCAGGTTGGGGGTGATGTTGAACGGCGGCGAGGGTCAGGCTGGAGGTGGTGTGTGGACTACGGTGAGTGTCATGATTGTGGGTGGTATGTGGATGGCAGTGAGTCTCAGGCAGGGGGTGGTGTGTGGACGATAATGAGGGTCAGCATGGAGGAGTTGGACAGCATTGAGTGTCAGGCTGCGGCCGGTGTGTGGATGGTGGTGAGATTCAGGCTGCTAGCGGTGAGTGGATGGCAGTGAGAGGATGGCGGTAAGGGTCAGGTTGCAGGTGGTGTGTGGACGGGGATGGGGGTCAGGCTGGGGGCGGTTTTGAACAGTGGTGAGTGCCAGGCTGGGGGCGGTGTGTGGGCGGTGGTGGGGGTCAGGCTGGGGTGGGGGGGGGGGGTACAGGAAGGTGGAGGGGAGACTGTGGGGGGGGTACAGGAAGGTGGAGGGGAGAAGCCAAAGGCAGGAGGAGTTGGATAGTTGAAAAGATTTCGAACAAACCTAGCAGTTCAGAACTGGGCACACACAGACTGTTTAGGAAGAGTCTGTTTAGCCATTTGAGACTGCTCACCTATCGTTGAGATCATTCCAATTCCTTGGAATTAGGAACTCAAACAGAGTAGGCATGACCTGAATGAATGGTGGAGCAGGCTTGAAGGCCAAATAGAGTCATATAGTATGACTTAATACCTCTCTTAATTCATGTGTTTGTATTATGGCTGTCAAGCAGAGGAGGAGCTGATGCCTGAAGCTGTGGGGTGGACACATGAGCCGGGTGTGATGTGCTCAGATCGATTCCCAATTCTCTATCAGTGACCTGTCAGGCGACTCGAGCTCAGAATGCAATTTGAACTGAAATGGCACCAAAAGCAGATTTGACAATAAATTTCTTCAGCTAATTTCTCTCTTCAAGTATTTATCCATCGTATGGGGCAAAGAACAGGGAAATCAGACAGCTCCCTAAAAGGGCTGAATGTCCTCCCTCTGCAGGTGTCATTCTGCAAACTGACTGCTTGGCAGTGTGGAGGAACAGAGGGATCCTGGTGTTCAAGTACATAGATCCCTCAAAGTTGCCATCCAAATGGATAGGGTTGTTAAGAATGCATATGGTGTTTTGGCTTTCATTAACAAGGGGATTGAGTTTAAGAGCTGCGAGGTTTTGCTGCAGCTCTACAAGTCCCTGGTGAGACGACACTTGGAATATTGTGTCCAATTCTGGTCGCCCTACTACAGGAAAGGTACAGAGGCTTCGGAGAGGGTGCAAAGAAGGTTTACCAGGGTGCTGCCTGGACTGGAGGGCTTGCCTTATGAAGAGAGATTGACTAAGCTTGGACTTTTCTCCCTGGCGTGAAGGAGGAAGAGAGGGACCTGATTAGGGTATACAAGATAATGAGAGGCATGGATAGAGTCAATAGCCAGAGACTTTTTCCCAGGGCAGGATTGACTGGTACAAGGGGTCATATTTTTAAGATATTAGGAGAAAGGTATAGAGGATACGTCAGAGGTAGGTTCTTTACACAGAGAATGCATGGAATGCATTGCCAGCTGTGGTTGTGGAAGCAGTCATTGGGGACATTTAAGCAACTGCTGGACATGCACATGGACAGTAGTAAATTTAAGGGTGTGTAGGTTAGGTTATTTTATTTTACATTAGGATTAATCCTCGGCAAAACATCGCGGGCCAAAGGGCCTGTTCTGTGCTGTACTTTTCTATGTTCTATGCTTACTTCGCCATGTGCTTGCATTTTCCTTTCAACAACAACACCTTATATTTGTGAAGCATCTTCAGCATAATGAAACATCCCAAGCGACATCACGGGGACATTCTGAAACTAAGTATGACACCAAGTCACATAAGAAGACATGAGGTCAGATGGCCAAAGATATTTTTAATCAACCTGTTCAGATATGTTATGACCCGCCTCTGACGCAGGTGCGACTTGACCCCAGGCCTTGTGGCCCAAAGGTAGGGACACTACCAATGTGCCACAAAAGCTATAGGGAGCAAGGTGGCCATACGTTTGCTCAAAAGAGTAGGTCTGAATAAGTGAACTAAGAGACTAAAATGAGGCTGATTGAGGATTCCAGTTCACGGAGTTTATGCAGCTGAAGGCTCCTACACCAACTGGAGTTCTGAAACTGGACTGGAAGCATTAACTCTGCTTTCTCTCCACAGGTGCTGCCAGACCATCTGAGTTTCTCCAGCGATTTCTGTTGTTTGTTTCATATCTCCACCATCTGCAGTTCTTCTTTTTCAATTTGAAAGTAAAATAGGTTATTTGGAAAATATCACATTTGGGGGAGCCCACTGCCTGTAAATTTGGCTGCTGGGTTTTCCACCATTGGTATGTTCCAAAGGTACTTCGTTGGTTGTGAATGCTTTTGATGTTATGAAAGAACGTAGAAATGCAAGTCTTTTTAAGGAGGGATTTCTTCCTCTCTGCTTCCCACACTGTTCTACACCAGGTTTTGGGTCTTCTTAACTGTTCAGGATTGGTTTAATTAATCTCCAGGAGTAAAGTAAAATGAGGGATTAAACATCACTGAACACTAATTTTCTTCCCAGAGGGAATCTGTGAACAAGCTGTGAGAAAGGACTGCAGTGCCAGCTAATGCCACCAGGGTGTGCAAGAGGCCTGTGCATGTCTGGTCTGTCCACACTCATTTCACTTAAGGCCGCTTTCGGAGCTGATGAGAATTGAACTATTGCATTGGGGTGTGTGGGCAAGTTGACAAGCAATCTCTTCAGGTTGGGGTGAAACCCCATCTTTCCCCTTCCCCTCCACCTCCACCACCACCACCACAACTATACCCAAGCTCAGCACAGTCCCAGAGATCTGGGTCAGGCTGAAATGTAAGTTAAAGGTTATATGGATTTGAGTTTACAATCAGACCAGCCAGGATGCCCCAGCTAGCTGACCATCTTTCTGCCTCACTGGTTGTGTATCTGGTACTAGAGTCCCAGCTCCCAAGTGCAGAGTGCGAGATGGACCAGAGGGACAGTGTAGTTTTGAAATGAGGTTCCTCGCTTGCGGTTAGGATTGGGGACGAGTGCTGAGATTGTGTCTGAGATCAGGCTAGGCCTTTGGTATCATCATCTCCAGGCCCATCACTGGCTGTCTGCGTCTTGTCCGGAAGGGAAGACACAGCCCTGAAAAAGAACAGACAGCAGCACTCAGTCACTTAACGTCAGAGTGACAGTGATACAGTCACAGACACACACACACGGCTACAGAGACACACACATACACTGCACATCATTCCAGAGTGAACAACGAACCATTCCTTTATCCATTTGAGTGTGCTGCATTGCACACGTTCACACACCACAAATTTACTCAAATATTTACACTCGACTACAAGGGAAGGTGGACAGAGAGAGTGAGAGAGAAAGAGAAGTGGGGTTGAAAGACAAATAGACAAA
>NW_025193905.1:0-4000 GCF_004010195.1 Chiloscyllium plagiosum | reverse complement strand
ATGCCCAATATTGCCTGCCTGCCACAACACGTTTGGCACAGGCAGCTTAATATGAACATCAATTGTGCTTTTAAGAAGCTCAAATAGCCCCTAATTAATTCTTTAAATTGAATGGGTTTGATAGAGCACACACTGACATCTCTATACACTGCGGAAACTAAAACTTGGGGCATATTCTCTAAATAAGTGGTTGATCATTTAGGGTGAAGAGAAATGTCTTTGCCTAGATGACTACAAATGTAGTGTCCCTCCTGATTCCTTTCAATCCATTTGTAGCCTCTGATCCCTCACATTATCTCCATTGATCTCTGACTGGTTGAGATTATGTAATTCCAGTCTTATCTAACCAACAAATTACCTTCAATTGCCCTCCCACCATTGCCCCTAGTGTCCGTACCTAAGGATGCGTAAATCTGTGATGTTCACTCATGTTTAGATTTCAGTAAGTCCAAGAGCATGACATGTAATGTGATTGATTTTCTTATCCGATATTTTCTAACTCCAGAAAGTTGACTCAACCCCACTCCGGCTAGTTACTGTCTATAAGCCTCCACTTTTGCACTAAAAGATTGGAAATCATAAAATCCCTACAGCGTGGAATCAGGCCATTTGATCCATTCAGTCCACATCAAACCTCTGAAGAGAATCCTACCCAGAGCAATTCCAACCCGACATTTCTCATGGCTATTCCACCTAACCCGGGAGAAAGTGAGATGCTGGAGATCAGAGTGTCAACGTTCCTGACGAAGAGTGTACGCTCGAAATGTCGACTCTCCTGCTCCTCAGATGCTGCCTGACTGACTGTGCTTTTCCAGCACCACACCCTTTGACTTTATTCCACCTAATCTAGGCACCCCTGGACACTATTGGGCAAGTTAGCATGGCCAATCCACTAACCTGCCCATATTTGGATTGTGAGTAGAAACAGAAGCACCTGGAGGAAACCCATAGGAAGAATGTGCAAATTCCACACAGTCAACAGAGGGTACAATCAAATATAGATCCTTGGTGCTATGAGGCAGTAGTCCTAACCACCGAGGCACCATGCCATCTCATTTGTTGTCCTGAATTCATCATTGTTCCTCCAGTTAAAAATGGTACGTGGCTGAAATTGTGTCCACAGTTTCAATGCAGGCTTTAGTGCCAGTGAGGTCCCTGGGTTGAAAGGGTTGTCCTTTGATGTGTGACTAAATTAATTGAATTTCTGTTCTCAGGGGTTAGAACATAGAACAGGCCCCTCAGCCCTCGATGTTGAGCTGACCTGTGAACTATTCTCAGCTCGTTCACCCTAAACTATCCCAAAATCATCCCTGTGCTTATCTAAGGATTGTTTAAATCTCCCTAATGTGGCTGAATTGACTACATTAGCAGGTAGGGCATTCCACGCCCTTACCACTCTCTGCGTAAAGAACTTTGCTCTGACATCTGTCTTAAATCTATCACTCCTCAATTTGTAGTTATGCCCTCTCGTACAAGCTGATGTCATCATTCTAGGAAAAAGTACTTCACTTTCTACCCTATCTAATCCTCTGATCATCTTGTTTAGAAGAATCACATTGAACCAATCAAGAAATTGGAAGGAACAGAAACAGAAACTCAGCAGGTGTGGCAACATCTGTTTCAGAATATAATTTGACAAAGCGTCTCCGGATCTGAATTGTTAACTCTGCTTTCTCTCCACAGATGTGTCAGACCTACAGAGTTTTTTTTCAGTTTTGGTTTCTGATTTCCATCCCCTGCAGTCTTTTAGCTTATTGTTAAGAAATTGAATGGGTTTGATAGAGCACACACTGACAGATCATTTCTACACACTGCGAAAACTAAAACTCAGGGCACATTCTCCAAATAAGTGGTTGATCATTTAGGATGAAGAGAAAGGTCTTTGCCCAGATGTTGATAACACTGAGTTCTGCCTCACCCTACTTTTCTTCATCTCCATTGTCTGATTCAACACAGAGCTCGTCCAACTTTCAGTCCAGAGAGAGAGACAGAGAGAGAGAGAGAGACAGAGAGAGAGAGAGAGAAAACCCAGGTCAGTACTGCACTTGTTCATTACTCGTAAAAAAAAAGTTTTCCTCATCTACTTCCTACATCTCGATCGCATAAACTTATTGTGCCTCTTCATGAACACCTTATCTTTGTCAACCTTATCCAGGCCTATCAGAATCTGTACACCTCTATCAGAAACTTCCTCATATTCACCTTACAGGCTAGGAATACTGAAGCGAGTTATTTACCTCCTCAATCCCCAATGCCCGTTTCCCCATCACAAAGCACAAATCAGGAGTGTGATGGGATACTCCCCCACTTGCCTGGATTACTGTAACTCAACAACAAGAACAAACCAGTCAGGACAACGCAGCCCATTTGATTGGCGCCACATCCACAAACCGTTCACTCCCTCCGCCACCAACGCTCAGTTAGTAGGGTGTACCATTTCCAAGATGCACTGCTGAAATTTATCAAGGTCCCTCAGCACCTTCCAAACTCAGGACCACAACCACCTGGAAGGAAAGTGCAGCAGATACGCAGAACACAACCTCCTGCAAGTTCCTCTCCAGATCATGCACCATGCCAACTTGGAAGTATACTGCCTTTCCTTCACTATCACTGGGTTAAACTCCTGAAACTTCACTCCCTAACTGAACTGAGGGACTACCTGCACCAGTTCAACAGCATTGGTTCAAGATGACAACTCACCATCACCTTCCCAAGGACAATCACAGATGGATAACAAATCCTGGCCTTGTCAGTGATACCTACATCCCTTGGAACAAATGTTTTGAAAAGATCTGCTTTACTTGCTATTTTCAAAGCAAGGAGAAAGAGAGGACTGCAGATGCTGGAGATCAGAGCTGAAAATGTGTTGCTGGAAAAGTGCAGCAGGTCAGGCAGCATCCAAGGAGCAGCATGAGCCCTGCTTCAGGAAGAAGGGCTTCATTCCCTGAAGAAAGGCTCATGCCCGAAACGTCGATTCTCCTGCTCCTTGGATGCTGCCTGACCTGCTGCGCTTTTCCAGCAACACATTTTCAGCATTTTCGAAGAAAGGTCAAGAAATGACACCTTGTGTTGTGCTATTTAATGGGAGGCAATGGCCTAGTGGTATTATCGCTAGACCGTTAATGCAGAGCCCCAGGTCACGCTCTGGGAACCTGGGTTCAAATCCCGTGACAACAGATTGTGGAACTTGAGCTCAGTAAAACCTGAAAATAAGAGTCTAATGATGACCATGAATACACCGTCAATTGTTGGGAACACCCCATCTGGGTCACTAATGTGCCTTCGATAAGGAATCTGCCATCCTTACCTGGTCTGGCCTACATATGACTCCAGACCCACAACAATGTGGTTGACTCTGAACTGCCTTCTGAGCAATTAGGGGTGGGCACTAAATGCTGGCCTAGCCAGTGAGGCTCTCATCCCATGAATGAATATTTTAAATAAACTATTCAAATCATATATAAAGCAGTGACAAACAAGACTTTCTGCCATCCTCCAGGTCTGTAAAACAAATGTTGACTGTGATTTCCTGTGTTTTAAAAGCGACTTCATCCGAGCTGACATTCAAACCCCACATCCGGGAGCCCTGATCTTAATGAGCCTCTTTAGTGGTGTCTTGTGAAAATCTTTCATAAAATCCATGCAGGCAGCGTCCATCACTTTGCCTTCACTGACCTCTGTTACTTCATCAAAACATAAAATCGGATCTGTTTAACAGGTTCTGCTTTTTATAAATCCATGCCTATCATTCCAAGTCCCCATTTCTAAAAACATTACCTGGTGTTGACGTTAAACTGGCAGGCCTATAGTGGACTGCAAATGGCTGTTTCTTGAATAAGTGCAGTACACTTCGCAATCTCCAAACCTCTGCAATAACCCTGTGTCTCCTCACTCACTTCCCTTAACAACTTGGGATACAAGCCGTCCAGGCCAGATGACTTATCCACTAACCATAGGCAGCCTTTCCAGTATATGCCTCCTCTCAATTTTCACCGTACCC
>NW_025193904.1:0-4000 GCF_004010195.1 Chiloscyllium plagiosum | reverse complement strand
CTTCACACAGTGTCTGAACATGGGCAGCACATCACCCAGTGTCTGAACATGGGCAGCACATCACCCAGTGTCTGAACATAGGCAGCACATCACCCAGTGTCTGAACATAGGCAGCACATCACCCAGTGTCTGAACATGGGCAGCACATCACCTAGTGTCTGAACATAGGCAGCACATCACCCAGTGTCTGAACATGGGCAGCACGTCACCCAGTGTCTGACCATAGGCAGCACATCACCCAGTGTCTGATCATAGGCAGCACATCACCCAGTGTCTGGTCATAGGCAGCACGCACCCAGTGTCTGAATATAGGCAGCACGCACCCAGTGTCTGATTACAGGCAGCATGTCACCCAGTGTCCGATTACAGGCAGCATATCACCCAGTGTCTGAGCATAGGCAGCACATCATGGAGTGTCTCAAATTAGGCAGCACAGCATCTAGTGTTTGAACATAGGCAGTACGTCACCCAGACTCAGAACATAAGCAGCACACCAGCCAGTGCCTGAATATAGGCAGCACATCACCAATTGTCTGATTATAGGCAGCATGTCACCCAGTGTCTGCATTCAGTGCAAACACAAATGCTATTTGTCATTTGTTAGGTTTCCAGCATTAGATTAGATTACATTACAGCGTGGAAACAGGCCCTTCGGCCCAACAAGTCCACACTGACCTGCCGAAGCGCAACCCACCCATACCCCTACATTTGCCCCTTACCTAACACTACAGGCAATTTAGCATGGCCAATTCACCTAACCTGCACATCTTTGGACTTGTGGCAGGAACCCGGAGCACCCGGAGGAAACCCACGCAGACACGGGGAGAACGTGCAAACTCCACACAGTCAGTCGCCTGAGGCAGGAATTGAACCCGGGTCTCCGGCGCTGTGAGGCAGCAGTGCTAACCACTGTGCCGCATCTGCAGTCATAGTTGATTTTAAATCTACTGCGAATCCTCATCTCCGGCGCTGTGAGGCAGCAGTGCTAACCACTGTGCCACTGTGCCGCATCTGCAGTCATAGTTGATTTTAAATCTACTGCGAATCCTCATGCAAGGATGCCTGCCTTGATGTTTTCCTCCTCTCTCTACAAGAATCTCAGGGAGTCCCTCTCCCACTGCAACAGCACTGTCCCCATGACTTGTCCTACCTGCCTATCTTCTTTTCCATCTATCCACTCCACCCTCCTCCCTGACCTATCACCTTCATCCCCTCCCCCACTCACCTATTGTACTCGATGCTACATTCTCCCCACCCTCACCCTCCTCTCATTTATCTCTCCACCCTTCAGGCACTCTGCCTGTATTCCTGATTAAGGGCTTTTGCCCGAAATGTCGATGTTACTGCTCCTCGGATGCTGCCTGAACTGCTGTGCTTTTCCAGCACCACTAATCCAGAAAATTATTTCAGTATCTGACAATATTAAAAGAAATCACTGAGGAGGTAGTTGGTCATGTTTTTTTCAAAACTCTCTAGATCTGGAAAGGTTGTAGCTAATTGGAAAATCACAAATGAAATACCTTTATTCAATAACGGAGAAGGAAAGAAAGTAGTAGACCTTAGGCCAGTTAATCTGACATCTCTCACGAGGACTCATTATTAAGGAAATGGCAGCAGGACATTTAGAAAACTGTATTGCAATCAGGCAGAGTCAACATGGTTTTGTGAAAGAAACAAATGTATTTCAGTTCTAACAAACAGGATGGATAAATGGGAACTAGTAGCGGTTGTATATTTGGATTCTGGAAATGTACTAAGTAACATGTCATATAAAATGTAACTACACATCTAAGATCTCATGATTTGGGTATATAAGGATTGGCTAATGAACAGGGAGTCTTTTTCAATTTGGCAAACTGAAACTAGTGAAGATCAGTGCTAGGACTTCAGCTCTGTATGATTAATGTTATTAATTTAGATGAAGATGTTAAATATATTGCAGCCAATTGGCTGTTGTTACCAGGAAAGATAGGAAAAGAACTTCTTACGAGCTTAAAATGTGATTGCAAAGGGACAAGATAAATGACTTAGCAAAAAAAAAACAGATGGAGTACAATGTGATAAAATATTAGGTTACACACTTTGACGGGAAGAATTGAAAAGTTAAATACGATTTAAATAGAGAGAGTGCATAATGCAGTGGTACAGAGGAGTGTATGTCTTTGTACATGTGCCCGTGGCACTTTTACGAAGGAACTAGATTCAATTGCACCCTTGTGTGACTATCTGTGTGGAGTTTGTATGTTCTCCCCATGTCTGCGTGGTTTTCCACCAGGTGCTCCAGTTCAAAGATGTGCCAGTTAGGTGGATTGGTCATGCTAAATTGCCCATAGTGTTCAGGGGTGTGTTAGTTAGTAATGGGAAATGCAGGGTTACAGGGATAGAGTTAAGGGGATGCATCAGTGGGGGGGGGGGTATTCTTTGGAAGGTTGGTGTGGACTTGCTGGGCAGAATGATATGGATTCTATGATATGATTCTATGTAACTCTTAGGGCTTAGAGTACTCTTAGAGTATGGGGAGAAAGCAGGAACAAGGCACTGAGTTGGATGATCAGCCATGATCATATTGAATGATGAAGTAGGCTCAACGGGCTGAATGGGCTACTCCTGGTCCTATTTTCTGTACTTGCATGTTTACATGAACATTGAAAGTTAACATGCAGATTGGATGTTGGCATTGATTGCAAAAGGGTCGAGCATAAAAATCTTGAAATTTTGCCACAATTGTACAGAGCTTTGGTGAGGCACATCTGGAATGCCGGGCACAATGTTGGTCTCCTTACTTAAGGGCAAAATATAATTGAATTGGAAGCAGTTCAGAGAATGTTTGCCTGTCTGATTCCTGGAATGAATGAAGAAAATTGTACATGTTGGGAAACGTACTGTTAGGAAAACATATTTGTAATTCAGAACTACGTGAAAAAACTGGAACATTTTTAATTGAACATTTTCCAGATTGGAATGGGTTCACAGTATATCTTCTTGGAAATGAATCCAACAATTTAATGTGTGAGTTAGTTTGCCTACTGTTCATACGAAGTGAACAGACTTAGGAGAAGGAAAAATAAAGTTTTGAGGGAGATAAGATGTGGGATTTATGGCCATTAATTGCTAGAAAACCTGGACCTTCATGTTGCTTGAAGAGAATTTCTAAGCTAGATGGGTTTTTACAATTGATCATTAGACCAGATTGCTTTTTGAATCCAGATTTCATCAACTGCCACGACAAGATTGAAAGCCATATCCTTTGAAAATTACCCTGAGGTTTTAGATTAATTGTCCAATGACATCACTACACTGCTGCCACTTCCCCAAATTGTGCACAAGAGAAATATTATCTTTCAGACAACACAACAAATTGATAAGGGGACTCAGGAAATCAGGTGATGTATGTGGGGAGAGCCAGCCTCATCACTGTGAAGTGTAAAAACTCACTGCCCTGTGTTTACAGATAAATTTAATATTTATAGAAAACACTGCAACTTTCCTATTACAATTCCCGCATTTCTGTCTAGGTGTCGTACATTATCGGCTTTTTTTCTCCCTGCAGTCTATTATCGACATTTTCCTTATTTATCCAAGACTGACAATGTCCTGCTGATAGTGTAGCTTTTACATCACTGTTACCTCTCACTGAGGTAGTGTTCTGGAAATCGAGTCCTGCTATTGTTGAAGTTATCACATGAATTAATAATCTTTATAAAGTTCACAAAGATTCTCCAATATTGGTGACTTTCAGACCCAGGTTGACAGAAAGCAGAGGAGAAAGTATGGACTGCAGATGCTGGACATCAGATTCGAGAGTGTGGTGCTGGAAAAGCACAGCAGGCCAGGCAGCATCCGAGGAGTAGGAGAATCGATGTCACGGATTGGTGAAAGTTGAACGTTCTAATTGAAAGCAATTAGAAGAGCAAAAAGAGGGCATGAGAAAAAGACTTGTGAACAGGATTAGGGACAATCTTAAGATATTTTATAAATAGATTAAAGAGTTAAAGGTTAA
>NW_025193903.1:0-4000 GCF_004010195.1 Chiloscyllium plagiosum | reverse complement strand
AGGCGTTTCATCTTTTAGAATGGGTTACAGGTTTCGGTAAATCCCAGAACTTCTTTCAAGTCACATTCTCAAGATAACTTAAGGTTTTACAAGAAAGGGTGGCATGTTAGCTCAGACAATGTACTAAAGGTGTGAGGTTTGAGTCTGTCTGTATTCCAATCTTCAGTCAGACTGGTTCCATTTCCAAAGTAGGAATTTATAAAATGTTGCATGGATTAACATGGATTTTTAACGTTGTGATGCGGAGCAAACATATCTGCAATAAGTGTTTGAAGTTTGAGTAGCTTCTACGCAGAGTGTATGAGCTGGTGGCTGAACTACAGACCCTGCGATGCTTCAGGGAGGGGGCACGTTATTTGGATTCTTTGTACTAGGAGGCAGTCACACTTCATAGAACACAGCATATTGATATGATCATTAGTCATGAACAGAAGGATGTGACTGCAGATGAAAGACATGGGAGAATTGGGTTTCAGTTTGTGGGGCACTGGCATCAATACTGGGAAAAGAGGGATCTGTACCATTGGAATGGTCTGCACATAAACTGTGTTGGGACTGGTGTTCTTGCAAACCACATAACTAGAGAAGGGTTTTAAACTAACTAGTGGGGATAAGAGTCCAAATTTGGGACATTATGATGATTCAAACCACAGCACAATGGAATGGAGGAAGAAATTAATCTGGGAAACAATAAACAGAATGACAGAACGGGACGGAGAAAACAGATCCAAAAAAGAATCAGTAGAAAAGAGTAAAGATTAGGACGAAACTTAAGGCACTGCATTTGAAAAAAAAATCTCTCAACACAGGTTATAATCCAACAGGTTTATTTGGAAGCACTAGCTCTCGAAACACTGCTGCTTGTTGGACTCTGGCTCAATCTACCAATTTAAAGTTACTTTCTCCTATGTGTGAGCCAAGTCCTGCGTGTTCTTTTAAATGAAGCAATAGGAGAAGATATTCGGTCTCACACTCTTAATTGATTTTACACAGTAAGTGAACAAAGCATTCAGAGCTCTGGGTCTTCCCTTCACAATGCGATTCCCCCCTCAGACATGACAAGATGTCTTTACGCCTGGTATAGGAACAGCAACACAACATTTAGGATACATGTTCCTGTTTGCTGTACCTCACCCCCGAAATAAACTTTCCCATACTGCTGCTATATCCCTTTGTATTCCTTCAATTTGAATGGTCTCCTATACCATAGAACTGTTGTCAGTTAGTTCATTTGCTGTCCAGTTCCTGCTTCTATCCACACAAGGTGCAAGTACCTCATACCTGTTCAGCAACTGCAAAGGTTAAGTCTCCTCCAGTGCTTACTTCTGGATCCACATTTGCTTCACTCCTTGACCATGGACCAAATCTGAAGTATACAACCCAAGAGATGTGACTACTTCCGAGGGCAAAGTAATATCCAGGTAAAGCACAAACTGCAAACTGAACTGTAACTCTGTTCTGAATTTCCTCAAAATACTTGCGCCTACTGCAGATGTGGTTGCTGTGGATTAAATTTGCATCGATATCACATCAGCTGCCTTGCCATCTCTTTTGTATTTTATTTGTCAAATTAGAATTTCAATTTTAGAAATATTATAAAATATTAAATATTTCAAACAGCTAGTTTTTAAATGTCATATTTTAGTTAAATCTCCCTGGTTCTAGTTTAGAGAAACAAAATTTACCAAAAAATCATCCACCTACTCAACTAATTAATATCTTTAGAATTTTATCTTTGTCTGTCTTTTGCTCCTTCTCTTGATTTTGTGCAGTTCTGGTTGTCATCCTCTAAGAAGGATGTGGAGGCTATAGAGAGGGTGCAGAAGAGGTTTACTGGGATGTTGCCTGGATTGGAGTGTAATCGCTATAGGGAGAGGTTGGACAAACTCGTGAGAGCATCAGAGGCTGAGGGACAACCTGATAGAAATATATAAAATTAGGAGGGGCATGGGTAGGATGGGTAGTTGAAGTCTTTTCCTGGGTGGAAATTTACAAATACTGGGGGCACAGGTTTAAAATGAGAGGAGAAAGTTTTAAGGTCATGTCCGAGGCAAGACTTTTACACAGATGATGGTTGGTGCGGGAATGTCCTGCCAGAGGAGGTGGTAGAAGCAGATATAATTGCAATGTTTAAGAGACATTTAGACAGACACATGAATGGGCAGAGATTAGAAGGATAGCAACCGAATGCATGCAGATGAGATTAGTTTAGAATGGTATCATAGTCCACTCAGATGTGGAAGACTTTATGTTCTGTGTTCTATTCTTTGACGGTGAAAGGCCAGTACAACATGTACTGTATTCTCTATTGCATAGAATTCTTTCACTCGCCAAATCTGGAGTTTTAAGCCACTGTCGAACCAGACTCTGTGCTATTTAGTCTGCACATTAAGAAAAGTCCTCTGGCTTTTCAGCCCTTGTTAACCTGGTAGTCAGTTTTAACCAGTCACTTACAGCTGCTTCAAGAAGGCAGCTTGTTTAGCTTTTGTAAAATTCAATACAATGAGATCATTAAAAAAAAACACTTCTTAAATAGCCATGCAGCTTTTGAGGAAGAGATGGCGTCCAGGACTACTTTCTTGTCCTTTTTCAAATATTCTCTTATCATAGTTGACATCTACTGAGGTGAAAACAGGATATTAAATTGATGTCTCTTCCAAAAGGCAGCATATCTGACAAAAACTAAACTCACTTGCGACTGCACTACAGTGTCAGTTTATGTGCTTAAGTCTCAAGCAGAGCTTGAATTGACAACTTTCTGATATAAAGTTAAAAATCACACAACACCAGGTTATAGTCCAACAGGGTAATTTGGAAGCACTAGCTTTTATAACACTGATCCTTTACAACCACCTGATGGAGGAGCAGCGCTCTGAAAGCTAGTGCTTCCAAATAAACCTATTGGACTATAATCTGGTGTTGTGTGATTTTTAACTTTGTACACCCTAGCCAACACCAGCGCCTCAAAATCCTGATACAGAGATAGCAGTTGAGCCAAGCCAGATAGTGAGGTGGTGACAGAAGATAGTATATAGATATAAAAAAACTTTTCGTTCTAATGCATTAAATATTGTGGAGCTAGGAAAGGTAAAAATATTAATATTAGCATCAGAATGTGGTTGGAGTGAATATGGAAATGGAGAACTGGACATAATTGATGTTTGTCCTGACTGCATTAACTTTCCCTTGGGCTTTTTTCCAGTAATGTCTCTGAGAATCATCACATGATGGTTGTGCAGCCACTTGCATATAATGTATCATAGAAAACCAATGTTGTTTACAAGTAGGTCATCTACTTGGAGGCACTGCAGACTGTAAAGGCGGGGCACATAACAATGATCAACGCAAAAAGCTATTGAGGAAACACACATTAGTTGCCAAAAAAAGATGTTTCTCATATTTGTAGTTACTAGCATTGTGAAAGTAAACAAATATTTCATTTCAGGAAAGGCTTTTGCACCCTGCTGAGAACAAAATTTAAATTGTATATTTTGCACCCTGCTGAGAACAAAATTTAAATTGTATATTTAACTTCATCCCAAATAATGATGCACTGACTAGATCAACGCAAAAAGCTATTGAGGAAACACACATTAGTTGCCAAAAAAAGATGTTTCTCATATTTGTAGTTACTAGCATTGTGAAAGTAAACAAATATTTCATTTCAGGAAAGGGTTTTGCACCCTGCTGAGAACAAAATTTAAATTGTATATTTAACTTCATCCCAACTAATGATGCACTGACTACAAAGTATTATTTTTAGAATAATAGACACATCATAGATCACCATTTGTTTTCCTTCAAACTTCTGTGTGAACCGGAAAGTGTGGAGGTAGTTTACATATCTTGAGACATGTAAAGTAAATAGATTTTATTTTATTTATTCTTTAATGTGATGTGAGTATCACTGGCAAGGCCTGCTTTGTTGTTTATTCCTAGTTGCCCTTGAACTGAGAGGCTTGCTCATTTCAGAGGGAAGTTGATCTGGGTTCATAAATGA
>NW_025193902.1:3079-4000 GCF_004010195.1 Chiloscyllium plagiosum | reverse complement strand
TGCTATACCTTTACCATTAACTATAAAACCCAAGCAGCGTGATTACGAATCTCAGAATGCAGCATGAAACACTTGGTACATTCTTCCAAAGCTTGGTGTAAGATTGACATTCCAGTTTATGAATGGATAATTCATAAGGATCTTTTTAAAATAAACTCAGCATACAACAAAAATCAAAAGGATACCTGAGAAAGTCACACAAAGTCTCTAAGCAGATCACCTGGAACAAGCGATAAAACATTAAAGACAATATTCACAAGATGGAGAAAGTGAGGACTGCAGATGCCGGAGGTCAGAGACGAAGACTGTGGTGCTGCAAAAGCACAGCCGGTAAGGCAGCATCCGAGAAGCAGCAGAATTGACGTTTCGCACATTCATCGGGCTTATGTCCAAAACGTCGATTCTCCTCCTTCTCGGATGCTGCCTGACCAGCTGTGTTTTTCCAGCGCCACACAAAATTCACAAGATGTCTCAGCCCAAGACAGGCAGACTGCAGCATATCAAAAAGAACTGCAGAGGCTGGGGATCTGAAATAAAATTGCTGGAGAAGCTTCTGAAGAAAGGTCACAGGGGAGGAGGACAGAAAGGGTATCCCCATACATTGACTTTCTTAAACATAGACAATAAATGCTGGCCTACCAGCAATGTCCATAAGATATTTTAAAAAGTGAGAGAAGCAAGTCAGTAAATTACAATGTCAAACTGAGATACTAACAAATTAAAAATACTATATATGAATGCACGAAGCATTAGAAATAAGATGGAAGAGCTTGAGGCTCTTTTGGAAATTGGCAGATACGATATTGTGGGGATAACTGAGACATGGCTTCAAGTGGACAGGGCCTGGGAAATGAATATTCAAGGCTACACGTGCTATCGTAAGGACAGACTGATGGGCAGAGGGGGTGGGGTGGCCATGTT
>NW_025193902.1:0-1075 GCF_004010195.1 Chiloscyllium plagiosum | reverse complement strand
AAGGTTGCCCCTTAGGTCTCTTTTATATCTTTCCCCTCTCACCCTAACCCTATGCCCTCTAGTTCTGGATTCCCCAAACCCAGGGAAAAAACTTTGCCTATTTACCCTATCCATGCTCCTCATGATTTTCTAAACCTCTGTAAGGTCACCCCTCAGCCTCTGACACTCCAGGGAAAACAGCCCTAGCCTATCCAACCTCTCCCTATAGCTCAGATCCTCCAACTCTGGCAACATCCTTGTAAATCTTTTCTGAACCCTTTCAAGTTTTACAACATCCTTCCGATTGGAAGGAGACCAGAATTGCACGCATACTCCAAAAGTGGCCTAACTAATGGCCTGTACAGCCACAACATTACCTCCCAAATCCTGTACTCAATACTCTGACTAATAAAGGAAAGCATACCAAATATCTTCTTCACTATCCTATCTACCTGTGACTCTACTTTCAAGGAGCTATGAACCTGCACTCCAAGGTATCTTTGTTCAGCAACACTTCCTAAGACCTTACCATTAAGTGTATAAGTCCTGCTAAGATTTGCTTTCCCAAAATGCAGCACCTTGCATTTATCTGAATTATACTCCTTCTGCCACTCCTCAGCCCATTGGCCCATCTGATCAAGATCCCATTGTAATTCAAGGTAAACTCCTTCACTGTCCACTGCACCTCCAATTCTGGTGTCATCTGCAAACTTTCTTACAGTATATCTTATGCTCACATCCAAATTTTTTTTTACTCCACTGGTCACAGGCCTCCAGTCTGAAAAACAACCCTCCACCACCACTCTCTGTTTCCTACCTTTGAGCCGGTTCTGTCTCCAAATGGCTAATTCTACCTGTATTCCATGAGATCTAACATTGTCAGCCAGTGTCCCATGGGGACCCTTGTCAAACACCTTGCTCAAGTCCATACAGATCATATCCACCGCTCTGCCCTCATCAATCCTCTTTGTTACTTCTTCAAAAAAGCTCAATCAAGTTTACAAGGCATGATTTCCCACACTCAAAGCCATTTTGACTGTCCCTAATCAGTCCTTGCCTTTCCAAATGCATATACATCCTGTCCCTCAGGATTCCC
>NW_025193901.1:0-4000 GCF_004010195.1 Chiloscyllium plagiosum | reverse complement strand
CTGGAGTCACATTTAGCTCAGTCCAGGTAAGGATGGCAGATTTCTTCCCTAAAGGACATTAATCGGGTTCGTGACATGGTTTATTTATGTTTGCTCGAAGTAACGTGCATTCACACACAGGAACCCGCTCTCTGCAAACAAAAGGAAACTGTGACCTCTACATTTTTAATGTATTAACTAAAACTTAGAGGAGCCTATGGTTTCCCCATTGCTTTCTCCATGTTGATGTTTTGACCAATCAGTGTTGACTTGCCAAAGAGGAAGAATCCTTTTCTCTATTGTGTAAATGGTTGTGATGGGGTTAAATTTGGCACTCTTGCATCTTGTCCTGACGAATGCAAGAGACAGAAAGCTTCAGCCACATGTATCCATTTTCGACAGCGTTCAGTATTAAAGTTCTGACCCACTGAGTGGCTGAAAGACTGATTGGATTGAGAGAAGTGAGAGAATACAAGGAAAAGTAAAACTTCTTTTACCCAATTAAACATAAGTCCTTTTAAAAATTCTCCAGCAATATATGTGTGAAGGAATGAAACTTCAAGCTGCAAGGAAGGGCATATCCTTCCTGGATACACAAAACAACTGCTTGCATCTATAGGCACTATCAGTTAAGGGATTAGATTATCTGTTTGAGAATCGTTCTAGAAATCCCACGAAACAGTAAACCACGTTCGAAGTGAGTGTGAGAGGAAGCTGGCTACAAATGTTGAAATAGCTATCCAGAGTCTAGTATAGGGATTTGTATACAATGGTGTTTGTTGTCGAGAATGTGGTGCTGGAAAAGCACAGCAGGCCAGGCAGCATCTGAGGAGCAGGAGAATTGATGTTTCAGGCATAAGCCTTTCCTGGTGAAGGGTTTATGCCCGAAATGTTGATTCTCCTGCTCCTCGGACTGTGCCTGACCTGCTGTACCTTTCCTGCACCACACTTTCGACTCTGATCACCAGCATCTGCAGTCCTCACTTTCTCCCAATGGTGCTTGTGGTCAACATTAGACGTGGTGAGCAAAAAGGCCTGCTTCTCTGCTTCTACCATTCTACAGTTACTTAAAAAGGAAACGTTTGAGCAAAGTGAGTGTACTCCAGAGAGTGGCAATTGGGAGTTATAATAGATTATGAGGAATTAGCAGATGAAAATAACAAATATTTTGCTTGTGTCTTCTCCACAAAAAAAGCATTCATGTAATAACTGTAAATCAAATGGTGGAAAGGAAAAATTACAATCAATAGGAACGTGGTGCTCAGTAAACTGATGGAGTTGTTGCTGACAAGCATCTGGGTCCAGATTGACTTTACCATAATGTCTTAAAAGAGGTTGCTCATGAATTAGAAAGTGCATTGGTGTTAATTTTCCAAAACTCTCTGGATTCAGGAAAGTTTTCCAGCAGAGTGAAATGTAGCAAATATAGTCAAGTGGGGGAGGCAGGAAACAGGAACCAGTCAGCTTGATGTCTTCATGGGAGAGCTGTGAGAATCAATTATTGAAGAGGTTAAAGCTGGGCACTTAAAATATTTCAGGTCAATCAGGAAGAATTATCATGGGTTTTCTGACAGCAAAATCATATTTAATTAATTTATTAGATTTCTCTGAAGGAATTAGATGCAGTGTGGGTGAAGTGGATCTCGTAAACCTATTTGGGATTCCAGAAGGCATCTTATAAAGTGCCATAATAAAGTTTATTTTATGAAATAAAAGCTAACAATGTTGAACCAACAGTTTAGCATGGAAAGAAGACTGGCTGGATGAGGGAAAACAGAGGATAGTCATAAATGGGACATTTTTTGATTGCCAGGGTGTGACAAATGGAATCCCGCACAGATCTTTGCTGAGGCCCCAACATTTTACAATTTAGATTTATGACTTAGGTGAAGGGAGCAAAGGATGTTAGCTGATTCCAAGACATGTATGACATGTGTTCCAAAGAAGACCAAAAGGATCTGCACAAGGACACAGAGAAGTTGGGTAGCTGGGCAATATCTGGTGAATGGAGTATAATATCGAAACGTGTGAAGTTGCTTGTTTTGGTAGAAAGAATGAAAAGTCAGAATATTGTTTAAGAGAACTTTTGCAGAAGTCTGAGATGCAGAAGGAAGTTGGTGTTTTCGTGCATGAATACAAAAAAGTAGCATGCAAGTTCAACACATAATCAAGATTGCAAGAGAGTGTGGTGCTGGAAAAGCACAGCAGGTCAGGCAGCATCCGAAGAGCAGGAGAATCAACTTTAGCCTGAAATTCCTGATGAAGGGCTTTTGCCCGAAATGTTGATTCTCCTGCTTCTCGGATGCTGCCTGACCTGCTGTGCTTTCCCAGCACCAATCTAATCCCGCATTCTTTCAGCATTGCAGTGGAGAGATTGTACAATGTACTCTCCGGAGATAAAGGTAAAAGTTACAGCACTGAACCAGAGAAAGCCAAGGCTAAAATCCAATATAGGAGCCAACCAAAATGTTGAGCTATCTTTCTTCCCAGATCCTCATTACGTTACTGTGCATGTTCAATTCAGCCTGTAGGGTATAATTTCATGTGTCATGTCACATTAGTATTAAAGTTTGGTGCCAGTTCAATGAACATACCACATGTGTATTTATTATGTAAACCAAATATCTACAACCTGAATTCCATCTTGCAGCTCACAACTAGCCATCAATCATTCGCGATCTATAGCATTTTCAATTGAAGTACAGATTCAAGCGTCTGACTTTTTAAAAAATGTGATACACCCTTGGTTCCCAAGCATCTTAAAAATAATAGCAAGTTTTGAAAAGCAGAATCATGCAATAAGCAAATGCCCAATTTCAGGCCCATGAAACATTTTCAGGTTTCAAAGTCTGCAAGAAAACTGGTTGCACTTTGTAAAGCTAACAACTATGGAAGGATGTTAATGCATTAGAACCAGTTGTGAGAAGGTTTACCAGACTAATACCTGGAATGAGGGGATTATCTTGTAAGGAAAGGCTAGGCCCATATCCCCTGGAGTTTAGAACAGTCAGAGATGACTTAATCCAAACATATAAAATCCTGAGGGGCCTTGAAATGATGTTTCCTCTTTTCAGAGAATCTAAAATGAGTCTGAGTTTTAAATTCATAGTTTAAAAATAAGGCGACATTCATTTAAAACAGAGATGAGGAAAAAGATTCTCTCAGAGGGCTGCAAGTCCTTGGAATTACCTTCCTCAAAAGGCAGTGTATGTAGAATCTTTAAATATTTTTTAAGGAGGAAGTAGATAGATTCTTGATTATCATGGGGATGAAAGATTAATGGGGATATGCAGGAATGTAGATTTGAGGTTAGAAACATATCAGCGAAAATCCTGTTGAATGGTGGGGCGGTGTTGAAGAGCTGAATGGTCTACACTTGTATCTTGTTTGTTTATAACTTGAGTATCACAAAAGCTTTGCATTATCTGCACTTTGCATTTTTCCTCGTGAAGAGACCTTGTTGCAAATGTTACGTTTAAGTCTACAGCTAAGTATTTTACAGGTGTTTAGTCCCTGATGAATAACAAGCACACAAACACAAAATATTGTTAATAACCATTTTTGTGTGAGATGAAGCAAAATGGCTGATATATTCATTGCCCTTTCACTTTTGAACAAAAGTAATTCAAAGAGTTATTGGGTCCAAAAGTTCAGTGTAATTATTCAGGATAACTCATAGGACAACCATGCCCAAGGGGAGAAAAGACAAAAGGGAATCAAAGGAAATCCAAATGAATAGGATTTCAAAGGTTAAAAGGAAAATCAAATCTCAGCTCCAACAAATCGTGCTCAGCCTTGACAAAGCTGAACTGCGTTAAGTTTGGTTACGATGAGCTTCCGAACCCTGGATCGACTCAGAATCCAGTTTCTTATTCATTCTTTGCAATGACACAGAACAGCCAAATCCAATTGTGTAACTAAACCTTAAGCCATCTAAACACAAGAGAGCAACTTACTACCCAGTTCATATGAATAGGATTTACAGAGGCTGTTTGATAACAGGGTGCGGCTGGATTTTATT
>NW_025193900.1:0-4000 GCF_004010195.1 Chiloscyllium plagiosum | reverse complement strand
GGGCGAAGTAGATTGGGAAAAGGGTTGAGATCTAAGATGACACTGATTAAAAGTGAATAACACAAGAATCAAAGATGACATGGAGAAAAACATTTCTACTCAGTGAATGGTTACAAAGGAATGTACAGCTTTTTGTGTGCGAGGCAGACAAATTGTGGCTTTCAAAAGGGAATTGATAAAATCCAGAAGAGAGAGAATTTGCAAGGAAATGTAAAGGTGAATTGCAGAGAATAGACACAATGGGCTGAATGGCCTCTTTATTTGCTATAAACATGTTTCTACGATTTTGAGGCCTTCTCAGCAAAACTATAGCTACAAAACTATAGTGACTGTAATGCTGATACTCAAATAGAGATCGATGCCTATAATCCTATGTGGACTATGGATAATTATTTCATTATCAATGCTTCAGTAACCCTAAAACATCATGAAATTTGGACTGCATCAAATCCTTGCTCTAAAATACAAACATTATCCAATCAGAGTAAAAATATTTGGTCCTCCTTACATAATAAATCGACTTTGACCTTTTAAACCACGTTAAAAAATGTTGCTGCAAATTCTCATTTGAATAAAAGTTCTGTCAAACTTTGGCAGTCTTACTCCTGGAAAAGTAATTTTTCACACCTTGATACATTTTACGTTTGAGTAACACAAGCCTTCTTTGGTATAGTATCCATCTCAGTGACAAATTTTGTCATGTGTTTGTCAGGCTTCTAGAAGGTTCTGCAAAATAGGTAGACTTACCAGAAAATTTCTACAACTCAAATCCAGACACTTCTTTCTGTAAAGCTACATCTAGTGGCAAGTGAATGAATTTCAACTTATTGCCTCATGGGAAGGTTTGGATACAAGCTTTAATATGAATAACATACTAATTTTTTATATATTGTAAAGGAGATTTAGATTAGGTTCCCTACAGTGTGGAAACAGGCCCTTCAGTCCAACAAGGCCACACTGACCCTCCAAAGAGTAACCCACCCCCACTTTGACTAATGCTCCTAACAACAATGGATAATCTAGCATGGCCAATTCACCTGACCTGCACATCTTTGGAATGTAGGAGGAAAGTGGAGTACCCAGAGGAAACCCACACAGACACGGGGAGAACGTGCAAACTCCACGCAGACAGTCGCCCGAGGCTGGAATCAAACCTTGGACCCTGGTGCTGTGAGGTAGCAGTGCTAACCACTGAGCCACCATGCCACCCTATGTAGCCTAATTACCATAATAATTCTATAACATATTTAGGGACGAGTGATTTCTTCTATGTATCATTGACAATGTGTGAGATGTCACTTGTTTCCTAAGTGAAAAGAGACATAGTATTCCATGACTTTGAACAAATGACAATAAATTTTATTGTACAAAATTAGAACAATATTGCAATCTACTGCTAAAATTTATATTCTAACATTCCAAAATTAACTTTTTTTATTCAATCATGGAATGTGAGTGTCACTGGCTGGGCCAGAATTTATTGCCCATCCTTACTTACCCAGAGGGCAGTTTGAAGAGTCATCTGTGGGTCTGGAGTCACATGTAGGCCAGACCAGATAAGGATGACAGATTTCTTTCTTAAAGGGCATGAATGAACAAAATGGGTTTTTCTAACAATCAACAATGGATTCATAATCATCATTAGACCATTGATTCCAGATCCTTTATTGAATTCAAATTCCACCATCTGCCATTGCAGGTTTTTGAATCCAGATCCCTAGAACATCAGCTGAGTTCCTGCACTGAAGCAAATATGCATAAAAGACAAACTATAGTCAAATACTTCAAATATCAAATGCAATTTGTGTCATATTCTACAGATTTCTCAGCAACACTCATCCACCCCAGATACTGGCCACACTGTGGGGGGCACCAACACCTATTAAAACATAACAAGGAATTTCAATTCTTCACTTTCAAAGACATAAGTTTGGAAACCTTGCAAAAGTTAATCTTTTATCGCCTTCGTCAAAGGGTGCTCACATTTTGCTAATTTTCGTCCTTTCCTGTGACAATGCTCCCTAGATCTAGCTGCCCAGCACTCACTCACAGGCACAATTCCAGCTATTCACAAACAGCAAGCTTCTGTGAATTAATTCTGAGCTCAGAACTTGCCCAGTTGCACCGAGCAACTAGTGCTTCTGGGCTTCCTTCACCCCCATTCTCAGCTGAATTATTAATGATTCATCGACTCATTCCAAACTCCCATATCACTCAGGCCTTTACCTGAGTCTTAACACCCAACACTTAACCTGCATCAGTACTTAAGCCCCCAAGACTTCCCCTGAGTCCGACATTCCTGCAGCCTGCTACATCTGCACATTTCAGGGTGGAGCCTCTCCCTGTTCCTAAGTACCTAACTGATTCAGAACCTGGAAGCAGTATCACCCTCCCCTGACTGCTTCAGTCCAGCTGGCTAAAACAGAACGCCTGGTAACTGTCGAACTATTCTGAGTGACTTATTGAAACAAACAATCCCTCAGTTAGCTCAGCTCTCTGGACAGCTAGTTTGTCATGCAGAGAGACACCAACAAAGTGGGTTGGCTTCCAACACTGGCTGTGGTTACCATGAAAGTCTCTCCTTTTCAACCTCTCCCCTCACTGACTATGGTGATCTTCAGGTTAAACCACCACCACTCATCTCTTCCTCTTTCTCTAATGAGAGAGCAGTCCCTATGGTCCATTAGTATAGTGGTGAATTTACCATTACTACTGACACTATTGCGATGTTACTGCCCCCTTTAAACAAAGACTGCTTTCCACTGACTGTGGGAAGGAGAACACCCTGAATCTGGGCAAACTGAGGAACCAATGAGGGTGCAATGTTTGAAAATGGAGGTCCTGTGATGATAGAGGGGAGGCAGTGGCCTAGTGGTATTATTGCTGAGCTATTAATCCAGAAATTCAGCTGGGGATCTGGATTCAAAGCCCACCATGGCAGATTATGGAATTTGGATTCAATGAAGAATCTGGAATTAAGGGTCTAAATGATGACCATGGATCCATTGTTTATGGATGCTTCTTATACAGTGCACAAACTGGAACAATCTCTTGCAGCAATATTAAACCAAAGTGCTCACAGCCTGGACTGTAAAGAATAATGAGGATAAACAAAATGGCATCTAATCATTGGGACATCTACACCACTGAGTTGCTCTCTGGGGTAAAAAGAGCCTTTTTTCTCGATTTTTGATATAGGTTTCATTGTTACATGTACTCGGGTACGAAAGTACAGGAGTACATATGACAATATAATCTAAATCAAAAAGTTTTAGCAATATATAAGATGCCATCTCAGGTACAAAGATACTTAGGTACAGAATCTTAAGAACGAGGTAGAAACCCCATCGGATTCACTGACATCAAAGAAACTGCCATCCTTACCTGGTCTGGCCTACATGTGACTCCAGACCCACAGCAATGTGATTCACTCCTAAACTGCCCTCTGGGCAATTAGGGATGGGCAATAAATGCAGTCTAACCAGAGACGCCTACATCCCGTCAGTGATTTAAAAATAAAGAAAGCACCAGACATATGTCGAAGCAGAAATGGCAATCCTATTGTGCCAGTTTTAGGCAGGAGCCCCATTTCAACAGCAAAATCGGTGTCGCACACCTTTAACTACAGGCCAGGCATACTCTAACCTGGAGCATAGAAGACGGAGGGTAAAGCGCTGGGTCAAGCGATGTGTGATATTAATCTGATGGGGGTCACAGGGTCAGCAATGCCCATTTGGACTACTTCCACGTGGAAACCTATCCTTTTCCTGATTGGGCTAGCCCAGTATCCACTATTGCTATCTTGACGGTGTCACATGACCAGGCTGAATGGCCTTCCTCTTGGCCCATGATGCTAAGTCCAGCCCATCAATAAAATTCGGCTGCCGAGCTGATGAGAAACTCCCACCTTGCCTCAATAACAGGCACGAAATGGCCAAGAAGACTAGTAATTTTCAGAGGCATAACCGAGGTGGTGATTGGATTCTGAATACAAAGAAAA
>NW_025193899.1:3296-4000 GCF_004010195.1 Chiloscyllium plagiosum | reverse complement strand
TCTTCTCACTCTATTTGAGTTTTGTTTTGTTCTAGACAGGTGGAAATACCCTCAATTCAACGACTTGAACAAATATTTGCATCATTTTAAAATCTGTCTTAGGTCACTTATCAAGCTTATCTTTTTAAAAACAAGTACAATGTAATATGTGTATCCTGCCTTGATTAGTATAACCCTGAGTTCTGGCATTATCATAGAGTCATAGAGATGTACAGCATGGAAACAGACCCTTCAGTCCAACCCATCCATGCCGACCAGATATCCCAACCCAATCTAATTCCACTTGCCAGCACCTGGTCCATATCCCTCCAAACCCTTCCTATTCATTTACCCATCCAAATGCCTCTTAAATTTTGCAATTATACCAGCCTCCACCACTTCCTCTGGCAGCTCATTCTATACACGTACAACCTTCTGCGCGAAAAGGTTGCCCCATAGGTCTCTTTTATATCTTTCCCCTCTCACCCTAAACCTATGCACTCTAGTTCTGGACTCCCCGACACCAGGGAAAAGACTTTGTCTATTTATCCTATCCATGTCCCTCATAATTTTGTAAACCTCTATAAGGCACCCCTCAGCCTCCGACGCTCCAGGGAAAACAGCCCCAGCCTGTTCAGCCTCTCCCTGTAGCTCAGTTCCTCCAACCCTGGCAACATCCTTGTAAATCTTTTCTGAACCTTTTCAAGTTTCACAACATTTTTCTG
>NW_025193899.1:0-703 GCF_004010195.1 Chiloscyllium plagiosum | reverse complement strand
ATTCCTGATGAAGGGCTTTTGCCCGAAACGTCGATTTTGCCTGTCCTCGGATGCTGCCTGAATTGCTGTGCTCTTCCAGCACCACTGATCCAGAATCTGGTTTCCAGCATCTGCAGTCATTGTTTTTACCAAGTTTTCCCTGCCATGTCACTCTTGACTGTTATCAAACTCGCCCCACCTCATGCAGCTTTTCATCTCCTGGTCACCTTGAGACTGAAGATAGAGAAAGAAAAAGGAAAACAAAAAACCTTTTTCTCTTCTCACCGAATTCCCTTTACACCAAACCTGCAGTGTTACCTCTCTGCAGACCAGAGCCCTCCCACTTCCAATTCTCCTTTCCCGCATCAAGAAGTTAGTGTAAATATATGACTTACTTGTAAAATAGATGGCTGGCTGCGAGTGTAAATATATTCGGCATTCGGAAGCCTGTGGTGATGCGGTGTTATGCGTGTAGAAGGAGGTCACGTGATGCTCTGTTTCGCGGGCGAGGAGGTCACGTGATGCTCCGTTTCGCGGGCAAAAGAAGGTCACGTGGGGTCGGACATCCGGGAACGTGAGGAGGCGGAGAATGGAGTCAGATCAACAGCCAATCAGAAGATAATCCTACCTCAGTGATTGCATGACGTTTTTTATTGTATAAAAGACTGGGTCAGGGACAGGAATAGGTCTTACTTTTTTGAACTGACACACTTTGTAGTTTGTC
>NW_025193898.1:0-4000 GCF_004010195.1 Chiloscyllium plagiosum | reverse complement strand
TCTAATCTGGAAAGTATCCTTTATCTGTCTACCCTAAAAGGTTGATTAACTGTGTCCAAAGCCCTGGACTGGTAATGGAGGCTTCTCCTTGTGACTTACTATGCCAGGACACCCTGGTAGAAAGCCACACCCCTCGACTTGACTAAGGGCTATTAACAACCATGACACTACCCCTAGCTTTATGTATACGTTAAACAGCAATAAAGCATTACAGTGAAACTGGTATCTTTGGTTGAAGAACAAGGCAAACTGCAGTAAGCATCCAAGGAGGTTCAAAGTAGTTAG
Organism: Chiloscyllium plagiosum; assembly: GCF_004010195.1. NCBI lineage: Eukaryota > Metazoa > Chordata > Chondrichthyes > Orectolobiformes > Hemiscylliidae > Chiloscyllium > Chiloscyllium plagiosum. The sequence goes on along the minus strand of NW_025193898.1, from coordinate 3,715 downwards.
TGGAAACTGAATCAGTTCAGAAGCTGAATATGAAACCTGGTCCAGTCAATGTGTTGGACGTGCGTCTGTGAACATAAAGTGTTTCATAGAATCCCGACGGTGTGGGAGCCGCCATATGGCCTATTGAGTCCACACTGACATTACTCTATCCCTGCAACCTTGCATTTCACATGGCCAATCTTCCTAACCTACACATTTTTTGACTGTGGGAGCAAACTGGAGCACCTGGAGACGGGGAGAATGTGCAAACTCCACACAGATAGTCACTCGAGGGTGGAATCGAATCAGAGTCTCTGGTGCTGTGAGCCAGCAGTGCTAACCACTGAGCCACTGTGACACCCCCATTTCAATGCTAGTTGTTGCTACATCTAGAGGTGCAGCATTGAAGTTCAGAAGGCTACTGTAAGTGGAGTAAAAATATGCCATGATTATCTGAGGTTAGCACATCTGATGCCAGTGTCTGAGGATGTGGCTTGCCGTGTGGCTGGTGCCTTGAGATGTTGGTGCTGGTGTCTAACATGAGGGTCCTTTGGAGGAAGCGGGGAGCTGATAGGATAGGAAGCTGGCTATTAATGTTGTAAAATCCATCTCATTAATAAGGTCAAGTAATAATCCCCTGTAACAGGCAACTTGTTGCTGTCTCGTGAGAATCACATCTCAAAGATTTTAACTTTGTTAAAATACATCAAGGTGACCTCACTGGACTTTTCATGCAATTCTTCCTCATTTCTTGCTATAGCTCATGTCATTCAAGCCTCTATAAGATACTGCACAATATCACACTGGCTTCATATAAAGAGATTTTAAAAGGCGTATTAATATTGATAATCATTTCCTATAACCCAACAACAGGTTGGAGATACTCTTTATCGTCTTTCCATTTTATGAACAAATACATGAAAAATTAAAGCTGTATAATCACGTCTAGATAGTACTACTGTAATTGGTACTGAGGACACATGTTCAACAATTATGCAGTATTAAAAAGGCACATTTTGTCCAACTTTTACATCAGGATAATTTACAAGAAATGCCAAAGCAAAGGAAAAACAATATTTATACCATAAGAGAGGAGTGCGCTAAATAGTTGACAAATGGACTCTAATTCATAGAGATGTTGCCATGAGGAATACGTTAGTTGATGATGACTGACGGGTAACTGCCAAGCTTCATTTAAATTTTAAATCTGGCAGGTTGGCTTTGACTGGTTAAGGCTGAACATGATTTAGGGAATAGCTGTCATCTAGTTTGCTGAGTTTTAAAAGGCATTGTGCAAACATATTATTTTTATATGCAAAGAACTAGCACTATATCACTATACATAACTGCCAGAACATGGAGGTGCACCACAACGTGAGCCCAATTGACAATCCTGAATGGGTTGTCAATGTAATTCTTTACACACTCAGGATTATTTCACTAATGTTCTCCCAATCGTAGAATTAGATTTAATGTTGGATACTGAGTTGTCAGGTTTGCAAGTGCAGGTTGATTGAGTATGGTCAGTACCTTGCTTGTTAAGAACAAGTGAAGGGAAATGATGTTTAATACGATCTGTCATTCTGTGGGGGACACAGTCTACATATCCAGCAGCACAGGTCAGGCAGCATCCGAGGAGCAGGAGAATCAATGTTTCGGGCATAAACCCTTCATCAGGAATGAGGCTTTGTTGGCCAAGGGGACTGAGAGATAAATGGGAGGGGGGTTGGGGTTAGGGGAAAGGTAGCTGGGAATGCGATAGGTAGTGAAGGTGGGGTTGAAGGTGATAGGTCAGAAAGCCTCTATCTCCACCTACCTATCACATTCCCATCTACCTTCCTCCCAGTCCCACCCCCTTCCCATTTATCTCTCAGCCCCCTTGGTCCACAAGCCTCATTCCTGATGGAGGGCTTATGCCCAAAACGTCGATTCTCCTGCTCCTCGAATGCTGCCTGACCTGCTGTGTTTTTCCAGCACCCCACTCTCGAATCTGGTTGTAACAACTGTTCAGGGATGTTTTGTATCTGTCAGAAAGGATAGAGAAACACAGAAAACACAATCAGGAGTAGGCTTTTCACCCGATCAAACCTGCTCTGCCATTCAATATGATCATAGCTGATCATGAGTGGATTACCCTTTTTCTGATTTCTCCCTATATCCTTTTAATCATTTTTGATCCAAGTGCTCTTTGGAGGCACAGTGGCTCAGAGATTAACCCTGCTGTCTCACAACACTTGGCACTCGAGTTCGATTCCATTGTCCGCAAATCATCTGTGTTGAGTTAGCACGTTCTCCTTGTGTTTGTGTGGGTTTTCTCCGGGTGCTCCAGTTTCCTTCCAGAGTCCAAAGATGTGCAGGTTAGGGTAGATTGCCCATAGTGTCCAGGGATGTCTAGGTGAATGGGTTAGCCATGGGAAATGCAGGTTTATCACAATAGGTAGGTATGGGTGAGATGCCCTTTGGAGGGCTAGTGTGGACTTGATGAGCCAAATGGCCTACTTCCACACTGTATGGATTCTATGTTATAGCTAACTCCATCTTGAAATCATAAAATGTTTTGGCCTCAACTGCTTAGCAAACTCCACAGGCTCACGCTCTCTGGGTGACGATATTTCAAAATGATTTACCCTGTACCTTTAGACTTTAACCCATGGTTTTAGATTCCCCAGTCACCAGGCACATCCTTCCTGCGTGTACTCTGACTAATCCTGTTAGACTTTTATAGGTTTTGATGAGATTTCTGCTCATCCTTCTGAACTCTAAGGAATATAATCCTAACCATTCCAATGAATCTTCATAAATCAGTCCTGCCATTCCATGAATCAGTCTGGTAAATCATCATGACACTCCCTCCTTATTCGGAACCTCCTTCCTCAGATAAGGAGACTACATTTGCATACAATTCTCCAGGTGTCGTTTCATCAAGTCCCCGTACAATTGCAACAAAACACCCCTGTTCCTGGTCTTGAATCCTCTCACTATGAAGGCCAACATACCATTTGTTTTCTTTACCACCTGCTGTACTTGCATGTCCTGATGAAGGGCTTTTGCCCAAAACGTTGATTCTCCTGCTCCTCAGACTCTGCCTGATCTGCTGCGCTTTTCCAGCACCACTCTCTTGACTACTTACCTTCAGTGGCTGGTGCATTAGGACACCACTGCCTTTCCCAATCTATATAAGGATATAACTTTGAATAGTGCAGTAATCTCTCAGTGCGGCATTGAGAGCACTGGAGCTCATTATATGCTCAAATCAAGAATGGGATTTGAACTCATAACTTAGGATTGAGTAGCTACTCTCTGGCCACAGCTGACAATATCAGAAGGAAATAAAGTAACATGAACAAAGGGAGCTTTATTTGTTGCATATACAATATGAACAGGATGCATTAGTAGATAGATCAATCCAAATGAGTACTCCAATCACCAAGACCCGAGGATAAGGTCAGCAATTATGTAACAACTTAATTCCACCTTAACATCCAGCTGTAATGCTGATTGTTTCAGGATATTTCATCTGCTTTAATCAGCTTTCAGCCCTTGTTCCAATATAAAGCATTCTCAAACATTGATGGTTAGAAGGCAAAGACACAGAATATAGAAATGACATAGAATCCCTACAGTGTGGAAGGAGGTAATTCAGCCCATCGAGTCCACACTGATCATCTGAAGGGCACCCCCACCCAGACCCACACTTCCCATACTATCCCTGTAACCATGCATTTCCCCTGGCTAA
>NW_025193897.1:0-4000 GCF_004010195.1 Chiloscyllium plagiosum | reverse complement strand
CTGTGCCAGTCAAAAACAACTACCTCATCCCAATTTTCAGCATTTGGCCCATTTCCGCTTTAATGCCCTGACCTTGCAAGTGCACAGCTAAATACTATTGATATGGTATGAGGCTTTCTGCCTCGACCACCCTTACAGGCAGTGAAACTGATTGTGGTTCCAATTCCACATTCTTATCTAACCCCTGATATCCCTTCATTCCCCTGCCTCATAAGAATAACTAACTCTCCCTTAAAAATATTCAATGACCCCACTTCCATTGGCTCCAAGGTCATACAACTCTCTGAGAGAAAAGGGTGACTGTTCACTTTAAAACAGTGCCCCAAGTTCTGGACTGACCCACACGAGGAAACAATCGTTCTATGTCCACCTTGTTAAGACCATTCAGGATCTTATATATTTCAATCAAGTCACCCCTTGTCCTTCAAAACTCCAGTGAAAAGAATCTCAGACTGTCCAACTGTTACTCATTAGACAATCTACTTGTTCTAGGCGTCCAGTCATCCTCATGCTGTCTCCTTGGTGATATCATTCAAAAATAGAGTATTGCTTTCTGCATGTGCTCTAATAATATTTGGCTCTATCTCAGCCCAACCTTCACATCTTTTAATCCCTCTACTCCCTCCAACCAAGGGGAGGCCATCAGTTAAAGCAAAGCTCTGTGGCTAGCAATGAACTGGAAGAGTGAAACAGGAGGTGATTAAGTGGGTGAAAGCAGCTGGTGCTTACTGAAGGAGCTCCTTTCTTGTAGGCTTGCTGTGACTCGGAGATTGTGCATGTGCTCAGCTGGTTAAATTAGTAGCTGATGCTGAACTGGGAGGAGGCAGTGGAATTACAAGCAGAGTCTCTGAAATGGCAGTGAAGTGGGTAAAAAAAAGCAGGACAGGCTAATCAAATACAGATGGAATTTTATGTTCTAAACGCTGCACATCAGACAGCCAAATTGACAACATGTGAATTCAGGAGTAGAGCAAAAATTGAGAAGCTGAAAGAGAACTTGGAAGAGAATTCCACATACTTATAACCCTCTGAGAGAAAGACAATCCTCCTTGTCTCTGTCTTAAATGGAGAACCCCTTCTTTTTAAACTGTGCCCAACCTTCCCAGATTCTGCCAAGAGGGGAATCATCTTCACTTTGTGCAAATCATACATGTTTCAATGAAATCACCTTGCATTCTTCTGAGCTCCAATCAGAATAGGCCTAACCTGCTCAACCTGTCTTCATAAGATGAACCCATCATCCCAGGAATCAATCGAGTGAATCTTCTACATTAGTGTGGTGCTGGAAAAGCACAGGATGTCAGGCAGCATCCGAGGAGCGGGAAAATCAAAGTTTCGGGCAAAAGCCCTTCATCGATTTTCCTGCTGCTTGGATGCTGCCTGACCTGCTGTGCTTTTCCAGTGCCACTCTAATCTAGACTCTGATTTCCAGCATCTGCAGTCCTCACTTTTGCCAAGTGAATCTTCTTCAACCATTTAATGAAAGTGCATCCGCATCCCTACTAAAGTAAAGATACCAAAACTGCACACAGTATTTTAGGCATGGCTGCATGCTGTGCAGCTGCAGCAAGACCATCCTCCTGTCAGACCCCATTCCCCCTTGTGTTAAAGGCAAACATTGCATTGGTGTTACCAACCACATGCTGCCTGCACATACTGACTTTCTGCGATTCACGTACAACAGCAACAAATTATATTCTACCTTTCTATTCTTCCGGACTCAATCTGCAGCCTTACAGTTTCCCACAGCATACTCCACTTGTCAATATTTGTGGCCCACCTATTTGTCTCCCTTTATACCCTCCTCACAATGTTCTCCCCTTTAGACCCTCCTCACAATATTCACCCCTTTATACCCTCCTCACAATGTTCTCTCCTTTAGACCCTCCTCACAATATTCTCTCCTTTATGCCCTCCTCACAATGTTCTCTCCTTTATACCCTCCTCACAATGTTCTCTCCTTTATACCCTCCTCACAATGTTCTCTCCTTTATACCCTCCTCACAATGTTCTCTCCTTTATACCCTCCTCACAATGTTCTCTCCTTTATACCCTCCTCACAATGTTCTCTCCTTTATACCCTCCTCACAATGTTCTCTCCTCTGTCCCTGTGTTACTGAGGTACAGTACTGGTGGGTTCTGAACTGTCCCTGTGTTTCTGACGTACAATAACGGTGGGTTATTGGGCTGTCTCTGTGTCACTGAGGTACAGTACCGGTGGGTACGGGACTATCCTTGTGTTATTGAGGTACAGTACCGGTGCGTGCAGGGCTGTCTCTTTGTTACTGAGGCACAGTACCGGTGAGTACAGGGCTGTCTCTGTGTTACTCAGGTACAGTACCAGTGGGTACAGGGCTGTCTCTGTGTTACTGAGGTACGATACCGGTGGTTACAGGACTGTCCCTGTGTTACTGAGGTACAGTACCGGCCTGTACGGTGCTGTCTCTGTGTTACTGAGGTACAGTACCGGTGGGTACGGTGCTGTCTCTGTATTACTGAGGTACAGTACCAGTGGGTACAGGGCTGTCTCTGTGTTACTGAGGTACAGTACTAGTGGGTACGGGAATGTCTCTGTGTTACTGAGGCACAGTACCGGTGGGTATAGGGTTGTCTCTGTGTTACTCAGGTACAGTACCAGTGGGTACAGGGCTGTCTCTGTGTTACTGAGGTACAGTACTAGTGGGTATGGGAATGTCTGTGTTACTGAGGTACAGTACTGGTGCGTACAGGCCTGTCTCTGTGTTAATCTGGTACAGTAGCGGTGGCTACAGGACTGTCTCTGTGTTACTGAGGCAAAGTACCGGTGGGTACAGGACTGTTTCTGTGTTACTGAGGTACATTACCGGTGGGTACAGGACTGTTTCTGTGTTACTCAGGTACAGTACCGGTGGGTACAGGACTCTGTCTGTGTTACTGGGGGACAATACCTGTGGATACAGGGCTGTCTCTGTGTTACTGAGGTACAGTACCGGTCTGTACGGTGCTGTCTCTGTATTACTGAGGTACAGTACAGGTGGGTCCGGGGCAGTCTCTGTGTTAAGCAGGTACAGTACTGGTGGGTACAGCACTCTCTGTGTTACTGACATACAGTACCGGTGGGCACAGGACTGTCTCTGTGTTACTGAGGTACAGTACCGGTGGGTACAGGGCTGTCTGTGTTACTGAGGTACAGTACCGATTGGTACACAGCTGTCTCTGTGTTACGCAGGTACAGTACTGGTGGGCACAGGACTGTCTCTGTGTTACTGAGTTACAGTACCGGTTGGTACAGGTTTGTCTCTGTGTTACTGACATACTGTACCGGTGGCTACAGAGCTGTCCCTGTGTTACTGAGGTACAGTACTGGTGGGTTCTGAACTGTCCCTGTGTTTCTGACGTACAATAACGGTGGGTTATTGGGCTGTCTCTGTGTCACTGAGGTACAGTACCGGTGGGTACGGGACTATCCTTGTGTTATTGAGGTACAGTACCAGTGCATACAGGGCTGTCTCTTTGTTACTGAGGTACATTTCCGGTGGGTACAGGGCTGTCTCTGTGTCACTGAGTTACAGTACCAGTGGGTATGGGACTATCCCTGTGTTATTGAGGTTCAGTACTGGTGGGTACAAGGCTTTCTGTGTTATGGAGGTACAGTACGGTGGGTACTGGACTATCTCTCTGTTACTAAGCTACAGTACAGGTGTGTACAGGACTGTCTCTGTGTTACTCTACTCTGGTACAGCACCAGTGGTTACAGGGCTGTCCCTGTGTTACTGAGATACAATACCGGTGGGTACAGGGCTGTCTGTGTTTCTGAGGTACAGTACCAGTGGGTACGGGGCTGTCTGTGTTTCTGAGGTACAGTACCAGTGGGTACATAGCTGTTGCTATGTTGTGAAGGTCTAGTTCTATGGGAATGACACTATGTGAAAGTTTTGGTTCATACCTATGTAGAGATTCTTTTAGAAATCTTTAAATGTGCTTTTTTTACCTTGCACAAATGCTTCACCTGAATATAAAA
>NW_025193896.1:2907-4000 GCF_004010195.1 Chiloscyllium plagiosum | reverse complement strand
CCAAACCCCTAGGTCTCTCTGTTCAACAACACTCCCCAGGGCCTTGCCATTTACAGTTTAAGTCCTGTCCTTGTTCATCTTACCAAAACGCATCACTTCACATTTACCTAAATTAAACCTCCATGGCCCAATTGATCAAGACCCCTTTGTAATCATCGATAACCTTCCACATGGTCTATTATACGACCAATTTTGGTGTCATTCGCAAACTTACTAACCATGCTTCCTATATTACTATCCAAATTATTGATATAAATGGCAAACAAAAGTAGACCCAATCCCTACATAACACCAATAGTCATAGGCCTCCAGTCCGAAAGAAACAACCCTACACCACCAATCTATTGTCCCTGATCATCAAGCCAATTTGTATTCAGTTGGCAAGCTCTCTCTTAATCCGATGTGATCTGACTTTACTAACCAGTCTGTCATGTGGAACTTTGTCAAAGGTCTTCTTAAGTCCAGAAAGACAGCATACAATGCTCTGCTCTTCTCTATCATCTTGGTCACATCCTCAAAAAAATCAATCAATTTTGTGAGAAACATATTCCCTCTCACAAAACCATGCTGACTACTCCTAATCAGTCCTTGCCTCGTATTGTATGTCCTTATCTGTCATTCCCAAATTCTAAATTAAAAGTAAATATTAAAGCAATGTATATTCCCTATGGCACACCTGTTCATGGTGTTCATGCACTTTTAAGGGAATTTCCTATGAGCCATTAGGTAATTTAGAATTTCTAATGATCAATTAGTGTGACCCTAGCTGCTTTCCCAGAATTGTGCTAATAACTTTAATATTTTTTGATAGCAGCTGGACATAATAAATAGAATATGAAAAACCTAAAATCATATGAAATTTTAGATTAATCGTAAAAGTGGAAATTTATGACCATTAATTATGTTCATTAATGTGATAGAGGCTGACACCTGTTAAGTAAGTTTTGTGGGTGGCACTAGTGGCACAGTGGTTAGCACTGCTACCTCACAGCGCCAGAGACCCGGGTTCAATTCCCGCCTCAGGCGACCCACTGTGTGGAGTTTGCACATTCTCCCCGTGTCTGTGTGGGTTTCCTCCCACAGTCCAAAGATG
>NW_025193896.1:0-982 GCF_004010195.1 Chiloscyllium plagiosum | reverse complement strand
CCTCATTCCTGAAGAAGGGCTCATGCCCGAAACGTCGATTCTCCTGTTCCCTGGATGCTGCCTGACCTGCTGCGCTTTTCCAGCAACACATTTTCAGCTCTGATCTCCAGCATTTGCAGTCCTCACTTTCTCTTCTGATAAATCTGTCAGGAAATGAAGATCTATAACACTATATTCGCATATTAAGCATGAATGATTAGTCAAGTGTGGGTTGGGGTCCAGAAGGGACAGGGGAGAAAGTGAGGAATGCAGATGCTGGTGATCAGAGTCGAAAAGTTTTGCGCTGGAAAAGTACAGCAGGTCAGGTAGCATCCGACGAGCAGGAGAATCGACGTTTCGGGCATAAACCCTTCATCAGGAATTTCTGATGGACTCTTAAATAGCCTTCTTCACAGGAGATTGCTTTGGATTCACTCCGGCAGAGTGTACATACTGAAGGCCTGGCACAAGGATTGGTGTTGGGACCACTATTGTTTGTCATTTATATCAACAATTTGGATGACAATATAGGAGGCACTGTGAGTAAGTTTCTGGATGACAGCAAAAGCGGTGGTTTAGTGGACAGTGAAGGGCTCCCGTTTCCACCACTCGTGCTGACAGTGTTCCACACCCAAGCTGAAGCCTCTCTGTTCCGTTTTACCGTTTAATTTATACTATCCCTCCTGCCCTAATGTCCAAAAATCCTCACTAAATATCTCATTGTATTTCGCATGCAGCAGAGGGAGAGATGATAACGTCCCAAGTGTGAGATATGCCCTGGGCTGCAAGGCAGGACTAATACTTCTGAAGGAATCAGTCAGACTGTTTAGTTAGCTGCAAATTCTCGTCTGTTCCTATGGATATTAAAATGTGGTTTCTCGAACATTGTGAAACCTAAGTTGGAAGGAAAACTTTAAACAGTGCATTGAAGATAATTTTAAGACGTTAACAGTATACTTGAGTAAAACCTGTTGTCAAAGAAGGCAGGAAATGATGACATTAC
>NW_025193895.1:0-4000 GCF_004010195.1 Chiloscyllium plagiosum | reverse complement strand
CAACATTCTAGCAGCAGTACACAAAGACAGCTGAGAGTGCCATCAAGGAGCCCGAGCAAAACTGGAATCAATGGAAATCAGTGAGCAAACTCTCTACTGGTTGGAGTCAGACCTGGTACGTTGAAAGATGGTTGTGGTTATTTGAGGTCAGTCATCTCAGCTCTGGGATATCTCTATATTAGTTCCTCAGGGTAGTGTCTGGGCCCAACCATCTTCAGCTCCTTCGTAAGGACAGAAATGAGAATGTTCACTGATGACTGCATAAGGAGTTTTGAGAAGATTTGTAGCTCAGGTTGAGGTTATGGACGTAGGTTTGCTCCTGAGCTGGAAGGTTCATTTCCAGACGTTTCATCACCCTACTAGGTAACATCTGAATATTGCATAGGGGATGAGCCCCGACAACATTCCGGCAACAGTACACAAGAATTCAGCTGAGAGTGCCTACTAGGTAAATTAGGGTGGCACGGTGGTTAGCACTGCTGCCTCACAGCGCCCGCCTCAGGCAACTGCCTGTGTGGAGTTTGCACGTTCTCCTTTTGTCTCTGTGGGTTTCCTCCGGGTACTCCGGTTCCCTCCCACAGTCCAAAAATGTGCAGGTTAGGTGAATTGGCCATGCTAAATTGCCCGTAGTGTTAGGTGAAGGGGTAAATGCAGGGGAATGGGTCTGGGTGGGTTGCTCTTCGGAGGGTCGGTGTGGGCTTGTTAGGACGAAGGGCCTGTTTCCACACTGTAAGTAATCTAATCTTCAGTGGGCCTCAGGCGAAGCACTGCTGATAATTCCTGCTTTCTATTTATATGCTTGGGTTTCTTTGGGTTGGTGATGTCATTTCCCATGGTGAAGTCACTTCCTGTTCCTTTTCTCAGGGGGTGGTAAATGGGCTCTAACTCGATGTGTTTGTTGATAGCGTTCCAGTTGGAATGTCATGCTTCTAGGAATTCTTGTGCGGTCTTTGTTTGGCTCGTCCTAGGATGGATATATTGTCCCAATCAAAGTGGTCTCCTTCCTCATCCGTATGTAAGGATACTAGTGAGAGAGGGTCATGTCTTTTTGTGGCTGGTTGGTGTTCATGTATCCTGGTGGCTAGTTTTCTGCCCGTTTGTCCAATGTAGTGTCTGTTACAGTCCTTGCACGGTATTTTGTAACCAACGGAATACCCATATCAGGGTTCTTAGCAGAGGCAGTAATGCAGAGACTTGAACAAACAGTTCTGCCAACCATCCAACCCAAACTTTGGGTCTGCTACGTGGATGACACCTTTGTCATCACTAAACGAAACAAATTAGAGGAAATCTCCAAGACCGTCAATAATACCCTTACTGGCATAAAGTTCATTAAAGAGGAGGAAAACAACAACAAACTGCCATTCCTAGATGTCGCAGTAGAGCGAACAGCCAATGGGGAACTTTAAACCAGCGTCTATAGGAAAGCAACACATATGGACCAAATATTGAACTACAGAAGCAATCATCCCAACACCCACAAAAGAAACTGCATCAGAACATTATTTCAAAGAGCCAATGCACACTGCAGCACAGAGCAGAGCAGAAGAAAAATCACCTATACCGTGTATTCAAAAAGAATAGGTACCCAATGAACACAGTCTGCAGATTTCTCAGCAACAAACCCAAACAAGCAGACAAAACACGTTCAGAAACCCTAGCCACTCTCCCCTACATCAAAGACATCTCAAAAATGACTGCCAGACTCACTCAGACCCCTTGGCATCATGGTAGCCTACAAACCCACCAACACACTAAAAACAGCAGCTAATGAACTTGAAAGACCCTATACAGACAACAAGCAAAACAAATGTCATTTACAAAACATCGTGCAAGGACTGTAACAAACACTACATTGGATAAACATGCAGAAAACTAGCCACCAGGATACATGAACACCAACCAGCCACAAAAAGACATGACCCTCTCTCACTAGTATCCTTACATACGGGTGAGGAAGGACACCACTTCGACTGGGACAACACATCCATCCTAGGACAAGCCAAACAAACACATGCGCGAGAATTCCTAGAAGCATGGCATTCCAACTGGAACTCTATCAACAAACACATCGAGTTAGACCCCATCTACCACCGCCTGAGAAAATGAACAGGAAGTGACTTCACCACAAGAAATGACATCACCAACCCAAGGAAACCCAAAGATATAAATAGAAAGCAGGAATTATCAGCAGTGCTTCGCCTGAGGCCCACTGAAGATGTTATCTAGTAGGGTGACGAAACGCCTGGAAATGAATCTTCCAGCTCAGCAAGCAAACCTACATCCAAAATGATTGCATCATGTTCAGCACCATTCATGATCCCTCAGATACTGATGCAGTCCATGCTCAGATGCAATAAGACTTGGACAATATCCAGGCTTGGAGTGACAAGTGGCAAAAAAAAGTCACGCCACACGTGGGTGGCATGGTGACACAGTGGTTAGCACTGCTGTCTCACAGCGCTAGAGACCCGGGTTCAATTCCCGCCTCAGGCGACTGACTGTGTGGAGTTTGCACATTCTCTCCCCGTGTCTGCGTGGGTTTCCTCCGGGTGCTCCGGTTTCCTCCCACAGTCCAAAGATGTACAGGTCAGGTGAATTGGCCATGCTAAATTGCCCGTAGTGTTAGGTAAGGGGTAGATGTGTAGGGGTATGGGTGGGTTGTGCTTTGGCGGGGCGGTGTGGATTTGTTGGGCCGAAGGGCCTGTTTCCACACTGGAAGTAATCTAATCTAATCACATAAATGCCATGCAATGGCCACCTCCAATAAGAAACAAGCCAACCACTGTCCCTTGACATTCAACGGTGTTAATATCACTGAATTCTTCACTATCAACATTCATGAGGTTAGGCTTTGACCAGAAACTAGACTCGCCATATAAATACAGTGGCTACAAGAGCAAGATGGAAGCTAGCAATACTGCCATGAGTACCTCACTTCCTGACTCCACAAAGCCTGTCCGGGAAAGTGGATCAGGGCTTTTGAAGATGAAACCACAGGACGATTGCTGGCTATAGTAGACGTGAAGGCACTGCTGGTGAGGTTGGTAGGGCTCACGAAGTTAAAGGAAATAATGGTCTGAGCCTGTTGAAAAATGCGGCAGACAATCCAATGATTGATGGGGTCGGGTTTGATTGAGTGAGACAGAATGTATGACAAGCCTTAAGAGACGGTTATCCACCCAAAATTGACCCCCAGGCTCTGAGAGGGAATCCACTGGGAGAAAGTAAAAACCCGGCTGCCTACTTGGAGAAACAATAGAGTGGAGGCTGGAAACAGAGCAAGACACAGAGACTAATCAGTTGCTGACCACAATGTTCCAAAATTTCATCATTGAGGCAATGCCCTCCCAAGTCAAGTCAAGACTGGAGGAGGTGGGGGGTCTGACATCATCGATGAGCCACCAGGAATTTAGAGATCATGTAGCTCATGCAGTTGAAAGGTTTCGAGAAGACAAAGGGAAACTGTCTGAGCAGCAGGAGGAAGTGCAAAGGAAGCTGGCGCGAATGCTGCTCGAAGAGCTTAAAAAGAAAGAAAAAGAGAAGGCTAAAAAGGTGTTGCCAGTAAGAACCGACATAGTAATCAACACTGGCGTGAACCAAGTACCGGCGCAAGGGGGGGATCCTGATCAGATAGCCAGACTGGGGCCAGAAAGTCCCATGCCAGCAATGGAGGTATTTAGAGAAACTTTCCCGCAGGTTACGTATCCAGGGCAGGGCAGATTTAAACAACAGCCTAAACAGAAGTGGAGTCCCCAAGGACAGGGACATAGGAATGGGGGATTAAGGTACATGATAAATAATCAGGCTAAAGGGAGGCCAGAAATGATGTGCTAGGGATGCCCTGAAAACCTGGGTAGCATGGGAGGCTGATCAATAAGTAATACAAGTTAATAGAGAAGGGCGGCAGACACCGGTGATCATTGATACTGGAGTTACATACACTTGTGTACAGCCGCAGTATGCCGCTCACCTTCCCATGTTAAGTAAATTTGTTAAC
>NW_025193894.1:0-4000 GCF_004010195.1 Chiloscyllium plagiosum | reverse complement strand
TCCTGATGTCAACACTGCAATAAAAGGTGCTGGTACACTCCAAGGTATAGCACTGAGCTGCAGAAGCATATTGTAAATGGATCAGAAATGTGCCATGATGATAGATGAGGCAAGTACTTGTCCAACAGCCTCTTAAAGATGGCACAGGCATCAGGTATGTCAATCTATTCTGAGATGTCCTGGCAGCAACAAGTTCTTCTGGGTATGGTGAATGGTTGAATTGGGCTAGCATCGGACATTAGGGTGTGTGCCATAGTAGTGGGTTACACAGTTAATGAGCTCAGTTTGAGACGATGGTGTAAGAAAACATACTGAACCTCACAGGGAGAAACCCTTCTTGAAACATTTTGAATGTGACACTTAGTCCAAAACAAAAATCAAGATTCAACCCTTAGATGGAAAAGGGGAATTTTTACTCAAGACACTGAAAATCTCTTTGCTACAGACCTTAACTAATTGTCCCAACTTTCTCATTGATCTCGACTTTATTTAGAGACTAGGAAGATTCCATCCATAATACTTAGTTCATTTTAGTAAACTGCCTTTTGTAAGGATAGACATTAAAAGCCAAATATTCCGCATTGAGTGTGTTTTGATATGGACAACACCAAAATTTTGCATGTAGATTGCCTGAAATTCAAAGTACTTAGCTAAAAAAATGTTAGCTTTAGGTGTTTTGGTTAGTAACCTTCAATCTTTTGCATTTATATGTTTTGTTTCTTCGAAGTGCCGCCCAAGTTACATCAAGCCCATGGTACCTTTGTATCCTATTCCATGTCTCATTGCTGACTTCTTGCTTCCTTCATTTTCATCCACAATAACCAACATCAAAATGTTTTATTCTTTTCACCAAAACTATCTCCTTAAAAACACCTCTATATAGATGCTTAACCCTGTCACTGGCAATTCCACACTGCTGACTGGAGACTTAGCATGTTGAGTTGTTTAATGATGTATTCCCAGGTATGAAACATTGGTACTCACAGAATGAATTGGTATTTATCTCTCCTGTAACTCCTTCTCCAGATCACTCCTTTTTAACTTGTCTCAGTGAAATCAAAATCACAAAATAATTCCAATCATAGGGTGGCACGGTGGCTCAGTGGTGAGCATTGCTGCCTCACAGTGCCAGGGACCCAGATTCGATTCCAGCCTCAGGCGACTGTCTGTGTGGAGTTTGAACATTCTCCCCTTGTCTGTGTATGTGTTTCCCCCAGGTGCTCTGGATTCCTCCCACAATCCAAGGATGTGCAAGTTAGGTGAATTGGCTATGACAAGTTGTCAGGGATGTGCTTTTTAGGTGCATTAGTAGGGGGTAAATGTAGAGTAGTAGGTTAGGGGAATGGGTCTAGGTGGGTTACTCTTTGGAGGATTGGTGTGGACTTGTTGGGCCTAAATGTCTGTTTCCACACTGTAGGGATTCTATGATTCTTATGTGCTGTTTCTGTCCAGTCCAGAAGAAATAATCTGCCCCTTTTGATTTTTAAGTCAAAACTGCTCATCAAAGACTCTCCTCCAGCAGCTTTCCAGCAGCCAGCAGAACATTAGCTAACTGAAAGTAAGACTAAAAACATTTCTGGGCCTGTGTGAACCCTGACCTTCCCAATTTATGATCCTTTTGTCTCATTTGAAACAGAACACCCAGGGAGAACTGAAAAGCTGTTTATCAACTTCCTGTTTGAAGGGACATTCTTTTTAAGAAAAACAGCACAGAACACATCTGTCTTAAAGGCACTGTATCATCAAATAATTAGTCGATTTTAAATAGTTTTTAAAAAGGTGATAAAAATGTAATAAATGTAATTACTTATGCACCAATTCAAATGACAGTTCCACATACCATTAACCAAATAAAAGTAATGATAGTCGTACAAAATCACAGAATCAGAACGAGGTCATTAGGCCTATCATGTTTGTACCAGATCTTCAAATGAACTTGTGCCAACCTCCTGCTTTTCTCCCATATTATTGCATGTTATTTTTACCCAGGAATAGTTCAATAGCCTCTTGAATACCTCAAATGAACTTGCCTCCACCACATTTCGAAGCAGTGCATTTCATATCCCCAACTACTCGCTTATTGAAAACATTTTTTCTTATGTCACCCTTGCAGTCATCTATCCTGAATGCAATGAGAACTTGAGCATTAGATATGGATCTGGGATGTAACAGCATTGCAAACACTCCCTTCTTGTTGACATTTGTAGTCACAGAGTTGGCGCAGCAGCTTCACCAAGTTGCTGTACATGCCAAGCCTGAATGTGGGGCATTTCCCTTGTTATCCAGGTGCAGCATGTCTCACTGTATGATGAAGTATGCTCAGTTCTCATCTAAAGGATGTGTCACCAATGAGTGTTGTAATGCCTAAGAACCTCTTTCACTTCTTCTGTTCCCATTTCCACTGACAGTCCTGGGCCCTATTACCTGTAACATATTGGTCACTGCCCATGTCAGAAGGTGAAGACAGTTGCAGAGGACCAGGGCTGATGGCAGGCCCAGGAGCATCAGCGGACAAGTGGGTGGATGAGGAGCATCCAGCTATCAGGCCACTCCGGATTTGTGGGAAGTACTGGAAGCTCTGAGGTTTTTGGCCCAAAATCCATTTCCTGGAGATGAGAAAGGTGGGGTATGTCTCAGGGCACTCTGCCTGAACAGTGCCAAATGCTGGAGCAGAATCTGAGGACTGTAGGAATGGGAAGCAATCCTGTCCAGTGGATGTGAAGGCAAATGTATTCTGAAATGTAATGTGACTGGTTGCCTCCAGGGGTGACCTGTATGGGATCTCTCCTTCATGAACCTACAAATGCATTCAGAACAGTGACCGATGCCTTCTGAGCTCACACCGGTTCATTTTCTCTTTTCACGATGAGGTCAGTGTTGAAGCCAGGGCAGTCAGATTTGGAAAAATAGCTGACTTTCCCTAGTTACATGGTGCCAGTGATGAATACACTGAGAGGGGCAAATCACTATGCTGTAGAACTCACCAACAGGAAAGCTTTCCATTCTGTTAATTTTCAAGTCATTTATGATCACTGTTAGCACTTGCTGATCTTCTCTGTATCCTTCCAATTTCAGTAAATGTGTTGCTGAAATTGAGGCAATGGCCGAGTGGTATTATTGCTAGATATTAAACTAGAAATTCAGCTAATGTTCTGGAAGCTGGGTTGGAATCCCATCATTTCAGATGGTAGAATTTGAATTAATAAAGAAAAATCTATAATTAAGAATCTACTGGCCTTGAATCTGTTGTTAATTGCCAGAAGAACCCATCTGGCTCACTAATGTCCTTCAGGAAATCTACCATCCACACCTGGCCTGGCCTACAGGTTATTCCAGACCAAAGCAATGTGTTTGACTCACAACTGCCCTCTGAAATAGTCTAGCAAACCACTCAGTTGTAATTATTGAAGTTTCAACAAAGAAATGAAACCAGATGAACAATTAAATAAGTCACTGGAAGATGAGGCTCCAAAGATATTCTCATCCACAATGATGTCAGTGCAAAAGATAAAGCTGAGCATTTGCTCTAATCTTCAGCCAGAAGTGGCAAGTGGATGATCCATCGTGGCTTTGTCCAATGGTTCCCATCATCACAGATACCTGTCTTCAGACATTTTGATTCACTGTATGTGATATCAAGAAACAGTTGGAGGCACTCAATACTGGAAAGACCGTGGGCCCAGGCAATGTTCCAGTAATTGGACTGAAGACCTGTGCTCCAAAATGTGCTGCTCCCCTCGCCAAGCTCTTCCAGTACAGTTACAACACTGGCATCTACCTGACAATGTGGAAGTTTGCCCAGGTATGTCTTGTGCACAAAATGCAGGACAAATCCAACCTGGCCAATTATCACCTCATCATGCTACACTTGATCATTAGTAAAGTGATGGAAGGTATCATCAACAGTTTTATCTCTCCACCCTTCAGGCTCTCTGCCTGTATTCCTAAGAGGGGCTTTTGCCTGAAACGTCGATTTTCCTGCTCCTCGGATGCTGCCTGA
>NW_025193893.1:0-4000 GCF_004010195.1 Chiloscyllium plagiosum | reverse complement strand
ACAACTGCAAGGGGAATTCGGAATGGGCAATAAATGCTGGCCCAGCCAGTGACGCCCACATCCTACGAATGGGGAAAAATATCGCATCTTGAACTCGACCTCACACTTTTAAAAACAACTTCTATTTATTAGTTTGTAACTTATACCCCAAAAGAACTGCTAATGTATTTATAAAAGGCTATTCAACTATAGTCACCACTCAGTATTCGCTACCAGTCTCAGAATAAATACAGCCCACAGCAGTGCATCCCAGCTAACAGTTACATCAGACAAGTCAGATCCCAGAACAAAACCTGGGTTTAATAGATCATACATTTAATTTTTGCAGTTGATTAGACTAGATTCCCTACAGTGAGGAAACAGGCCCTTCGGCCCAACAAGTCCGTGGGCGGCACGGTGGCTAGCACTGCTGCCTCACAGCGCCAGAGACCCGGGTTCAATTCCCGCTTCAGGCGACTGACTCTGTGGAGTTTGCACGTTCTCCCTGTGTCTGCGTGGGTTTCCTCCGGGTGCTCCGGTTTCCTCCCACGCAGACACGGGGAGAACGTGCAAACTCCACACAGTCAGTCGCCTGAGGCGGGAACTAAACCCGGATCTCTGGCGCTGTGAGGCAACAGTGCTCACCACTGTGCCACCGTGCCGCCCACTCTTTCGAGAGTTATACTTTATAATATAGACAGATTCTGTTGCTCTCTTGTGATAAGGTTGTTCTCATTTTAGTATTTTTCTGTGATCCTTGCTTGTTTCTGCTTCCATGACAATCTGAATAGCTTTCTCTGAAGCCAAATCTTCTGGACTGTAATAAAGCTAATAAAGATTCCAACAACAACTCTGTTGTGAGTTCTGATTTCAAAGTTCCATAGTTACAACCTTCTGCTAATCTTTAGAGATCAGCAACCAAGTTTTCTTCAAGTTTCCCTGAATGTTGAACTCTTCTGTTAAGTCTTGTTCATTAAAAAAAATCACAGATTAATGTGGTTATGAAAAGATTGTAGAACGTCTACAAAGCCACATGTGATGACTTTCATATTTTAGAAATGTATAACATCATCAGGGTTATGGACCAGACCAAACCCCCTCAAAATATATTCAGAAGGTAGTCTAGACTCTAAGTTTTTCTTGTTTTAAAAGTGAATGTAAGGTGTTACATTCCAAGTGCAATTTGAATGTAACACTTTAGCCGATTTTTTTTAGATTAGATTACATTACAGTGTGGAAACAGGCCCTTCGGCCCAACAAGTCCACACCGACCCGCCGAAGCGAAACCCACCCATACCCCTACATTTACCCCTTACCTAACACTACGGGCAATTTAGCATGGCCAATTCACCTGACCTGCACATCTTTGGACTGTGGGAGGAAACCGGAGCACCCGGAGGAAACCCACGCAGACACGGGGAGAACGTGCAAACTCCACACAGTCAGTCGCCTGAGGCGGGAATTGAACCCGGGTCTCTGGTGCTGTGAGGCAGCAGTGCTAACCACTGTGCCACCATGCCGCCCATACACACTTCATTCAAACAATATAGGTAAAATACAATGAAAGAAAGACAAAATTGGAATAACTTAACAGAATAGTAAATTATTAACTACTACGACTAAACTGTTCCAATGTAGTAACATCCCATAAATGCACCCTGTGAAAAGGCAAGGTCAGTAAAAATAGTTCGTAGCACAGACAATTGCAGCAGCAGGAAGACAAGAACATCAATAGTAAATATTGAGAAAGAGAGAGAGAGAGCGAGAACAGCAGTGAGAAACTGAAGCTTCCACCCAACTTCAAGACTGAGCAACTGTTACTGAAAACTAAAACTAAAAATCCTAATTCTGTGGGAGATTGACCCCACTCATTCAGGCTGCTTCTCTTGTTCCAGTATTAAAAAAAAATCAAGGCCTCAAAAGTTGTGTACTTTATTGGGCTGGAATACACAGCTCTCAGTGTTAAAACCTCTCCCTAAAGGAAAACAGGGCAAAATACATCTCTTGAAGCCATAGTATTATCACTTCAGCTCTGATGAAGGTAACAGTGTACATACCTGTTCTGCTCAAGATTTATTATTGTCATCTGAAGCAATTTTATAGCTTTAAGAGTAACATCATAAAGTATATCCAAACCTATTCTATTTTGCCCTTCTCTGATATTAATCTTTAGAGATCAGCAACCAAGTTTTCTTCAAGTTTCCCTGAATGTTGAACTCTTCTGTTAAGTCTTGTTCATTAAAAAAAATCACAGATTAATGTGGTTATGAAAAGATTGTAGAACGTCTACAAAGCCACATGTGATGACTTTCATTTTTTAGAAATGTATAACATCATCAGTTATACATTTATTAAATGTATAAAATATCACAGACAGCATTATATTTCCTGCCACGTTTTCCAAACATAATTCTTTATTCTTTTTACTTTAAAGCTTTGAAATCGTTCCACATCTCAATAATACTGTCGTCCCTTTCTCTTGAAGACTTTTTGTTTCAATGTCAATAATGTTTATTTCCTTTGTCTTAAAGCATTTGAACAATGTAACATAGCAATGTTATTCCCTTCCTTGTTTTAAAACTTTTAATTATATTAAATAGCAATGCTGTGAAACTGTACCACACAACATTTGATTAGATTAGATTAGATTACTTACAGTGTGGAAACAGGCCCTTCGGCCCAACAAGTCCACACCGACCCGCCGAAGCGCAACCCACCCATACCCCTACATTTACCCCTTTAACCTAACACTACGGGCAATTTAGCATGGCCAATTCACCTGACCCGCACATCTTTGTGACTGTGGGAGGAAACCGGAGCACCCGGAGGAAACCCACGCAGACACGGGGAGAAATTGCAAACTCCACACAGTCAGTCGCCTGAGTCGGGAATTGAACCCGGGTCTCTGGCGCTGTGAGGCAGCAGTGCTAACCACTGTGCTAACCACTGTGCCACCGGGCCGCCCACATCATGAAGCCAAATGGTTTGCTATCCTTTAATACAAAATGAATTTTGCATAAAAGTCAGGATCAAAAACAGAAATTGCTGGAGAAACTGGCTCTTCATCAGAACTGGACTCAAAGCTATTTTCTTTCTATAGATGCTGCCAGACCTGCTGGATTTCTCCAGCAATTTCTGTCTTTGTTTCAGATTTCCATCGTCCGCAGTTTTTTTACTTTATTAAAGTGAGGATGTTTACTTCAGTTGCGCAGGTGTTGGTGAGTCCATTCTTGAATACTTTGTACAGCTTTAGTCACATTATTTAAAGAAGGATGTAAATGCATTGGAGGCAGCTCAAAGGATGTGTACTGGATTGACATGGAATGAATGTGTTGTTTTATAAGGATAAGTTTAGACAGACTAGACTACTTTCCACTGTAGTATAGAAGAGCAAAGAGTGATTTGACTGAAGTATGTAAGATCATGAGTGGTCTTGACAAAGGAGGAAACATGCTTCCTTTTGTGGTTAGCTCAGAATTAAGGGTTATTGGGGTGGATGGAAATGTGAAACGTAAAGAAAAAGCACTAACATACCATCCAAGATCTTATTGAATGGCAAAGCAGACTTAAGGGACTGCATTGTCTATTTCAGCTCCATGTCTGTATTTTACTATGTGCTGCATACTGAGTGTTTCTTATTCAACTGTCAAAATGGAGGTTCTCTATCTTTGCAGGCACTGTTTTATTGGCTAAATGAACAATTTCCTGACTTTCACAGTCTAATTCACCATGCACAGTTGTTTTTCCCACAATTTCCCACAAAAACAAACCTTGTGCCTGCAGCCATAATGAATTCTTCCTGAAAATACTGTGGTTTAAATGAGAGATCTCCCAATCTGAATTGCAGTCTCAAAAGTATTGTATCTATCTTCTTCTGTTAGACTCTGTTTGTTTTAGCTTCTAAATTGTCCTTTTCATCACTTTAATACTGCTTCACAACATTCTACGTACTACAACCTTAGGTGAAGTATGTATATGGTCCTTAATTTCCCTACAGTAGCTTTATCTTTTAATGTCTGCT
>NW_025193892.1:3231-4000 GCF_004010195.1 Chiloscyllium plagiosum | reverse complement strand
ATAAGATTTGCAACATTAAACTCACAATCAGACATTACCCTGCTTATAGCATTCAAAGAGAGTTTATATAATCCTCTGCTTTGCTACAAAAGCTGACTTTATAAGACTGGAGCTTGGCTGAGAGAGAGGAAACTTGTAGCATTAGTTACCAAGCCAAATGTGCACCTTACACCATGATTTCCCTGTCTAAACTCAGACTTAGATGTTGGGATCAGTTAAAACTTTTTGCTGCATTGTTAGTTATACTGGCTCTGACCTCTTGATTTCAAAACAAATAATCATTAATTACTCCAACTAAGAGCTGATGCTTCTTATATTCACTCTTTATAAGTATTCCATTATTATTAAAACACTTTGGAATGTCCTAAGGCTGTGGAAAGGCACTAAAATATAAATCTTCCTCTTTCTCTTAAGGCTTCATAGTTTATAGGATTGGTGGCATTTCCAATATATATATTTTACAAGCAGTCACAGAAAGTAAAGATGGATTCTGGGTAATCCAAGATGGAGGACGGGAAAAACTTCTGGCTGTAAGAGCTGCTCCTTTTTTTTTGAGGTATTTTAGGTGTTGGAGGTGATTTCCTTGAATTCCAGGAGCAGCAATTACTGTTTTATACGCTGTTGCATTGTTTTGGAACTTTGGAAAAAAAGGTCAAAACAACAGCAGTTTTAAAAGGGACAAGAGCAGACAAAGGAGGACAGTACAGGAGAGAGAGAAAGAAAGAAAGGAAGAAAGAAAGAGAGAAAGAAAGAGAGAAAGAAAGAAAAA
>NW_025193892.1:0-242 GCF_004010195.1 Chiloscyllium plagiosum | reverse complement strand
CCGTAGAGCACGGAGTCCCGCGTCACGGCGCTGCTCGGGACGAACCTCAACAAACACCATTGCATTCCTCTCCAGACTTCTTCTGCATAGGCACATTTCAGAAGGAGGTCCAGCCATGGTGCCTGTTTGCAGAGCCGGAAGGAGTTGGTGTGAGGTTAGCTGAGGCTTCGGGGTGCTGGAACAGTAACTACCATAGAGGCATTGTGGCTCACACACGGGACCCAGACAGTTGGTGCATGGAC
>NW_025193891.1:0-4000 GCF_004010195.1 Chiloscyllium plagiosum | reverse complement strand
ATTCATCAGCACTTTCTCCAGGGCACTTAGGGATGGACAGTAAACTGGCCTAGCCAGTAATCCCCTGATCCCCTGAACAAAAAGTCTGACAAAGTGACGATAAGACTCCTTTAATTTTGGAACTGTTTTGTCCCTAACATTATATTCATGTCCTCCAGGCGAACACCACTCATCAAGAAAAATTAATCATCTCCAGGATCTGTTCTTCTTCATTCCATAAACATAAAAAGCAAACGACACCTCGTCGTAATTAGAATGGAACATGATCGATCATTGCATAGGATTTGTTTCGGTTTTGAAGGCATATCATTAATTTAAGAATTAGAGTAAACCTTTCCCAATCAGAGACAGCACTGGTCAGATATTCTACGTGGTAGGAAGCCAATCAACAGTTTAATATAAACGTGCAATCATTTTTCCTTGAGATTGCTGTTTATTTTAAACAGTGACAAGTTAAGTACATTTTTCCTTCATTGAAGCCTTTCAAGTGTAATGACTTCACCTCTAAGCCTTTGGGTAAATTAGTCTATGACTAAATTGATTAACTGTTGCTTAGGTCTCTCTGGAGGCCAGATCCGATTTATAACTATTTGTCTCAACATATCCAGTACAAACAATAAATATATTTTCACGAAAACCAATAAATTATACAGGAAGTGGTATGTAATGTGCATGGGTTTGTCTCTTGTGTAGCCTAACCCTTTCTGTACCCACAGGGAAAGGTCTGTGAAGAAATATTTGCCATCAGGCTCCTGACTGATTTATTGAAAGTCATGGTTGAGTTGAGAGACTGCATTGCAGATTATGCACTGTGCTGCTCAACCTGTCAAGATTCAAGCACTCCAAGTGTGATTCACAACCCTTGGCTTAAAAATGTGACCCCTTTTAATTATTCCCCTCAGTACACAGGGACCTGGGGAAATGGTGGCATTCAGGTAATATCATTGGGCTAGTAATCCAGTTAATTCTCTGCAGGGATGAGTTCAAATCCCACCAAGTCAGCTGGTGAAGTTTAAATGCAGTTAATTAAATCTGGAATTGAAAGCTGGTCTATGTGCTGAAGCATTCATCAACTTTTGCAAAAATGCAGTCTAGTTCACAAATGCCCCTTCAGGGAAGGCAATCTGCTCTTCTTACCTGGTCTGGCTTTTATGTGGCTTCAGATTCATAGTGATGTGTGAGCCTTAATTGCCCTCCTTCTTTCGGATTACATCCATGTCTTGCGACATTGTCCCACTTTAAAGACCTGTTTGGTTTATGATTTTATAAATCTCTATAAAGTCACCTCTCAGCCTCTGATGCTTCGGAGAGTTGTTTCTTCTGTTAAATATGTGCAGGTTACAACAAATTGCATTCATCTAATTCCTTCAGCATTATATAGTTTCACAAGTTAAAACTCCAAACTGAATCAAAGGAGGAGTCATCAGGGCACAAAAGTAGATTCCTTAAAAGCGGGAGGGGGAGACAGTTGAGGAGGGGAGTGAATCTGTTGTTCTTACCTGCTCTGGCTTACATGTGACTCCAGACTCACAGCAGTTTGGGTGAGCCTTAACAGCCAACAACCCGTAAAAAGGATTTTTAAAAAGCCTCCAGCCGTGTTTTAATGAAACATTTTCGGAATTAATAATATTTGGAGGTGAGTCTCAAGCTAATTGTTGAACAATCAGAAAGACCTTGGAGTTCAGATTCATAGCTCCTTGCAAGTGGAATCGCAGGTAGATAGGGTAGGAAAGAAGACATCTAGTACCCTTGCTTTTATTGGTCAGAGCATTGAGTATAGGAGTTAGGAGGTCATGTTGCGGCTGTACAGGACATTGGTTAGGCCACTTTAGGAATATTGTGCGCAAATCTGGTCTCCCTGCTATAGGAAGGATGTTGTAAAACTTGAAAGGGTTCAGAAAAGATTTACAAGGACATTGTCAGGGATGGAGGGTTTGAGCAATAGGAAGAGGATAAATAGGCCAGGGCTGTTTTTCCTGGAGTGTCAGAGACTGAGGGGTGATCTTATATGGGTTTATAAAATCATGAGGGGCATGGATAGGATAAATGGACAAGATGTTTTCACTAGTAGTCCAGAGCTAGAGGGCATAAGTTTAGATTGAGAGAGGAAAGATTTAAAAGGCACCTAAAGGTCAACTTTTTCATGCAAAGGGTGGTGTGTGTATGGAATGAGCTGCCAGAGGAATTGGTGGAGGCTGGTACAATTACAACATTTAAAAACTGTCTGATGGGTACATGAATAGGAAAGGTTTAGAGGAATATGGGCCAAATGCTGGCAAATGGGACTAGGTTAGTTTAGGATATCTGGTCGGCATGGATGAGCTGGACCGAAGAGTCTGTTTCCAAATGGGACATCTCTATGACTCTGAATGATGACTCTACAAGCTCCAGGTTGTAGAGCTCGTACAACCTCGTACGAATAAGACCATAAGACCAAAGAAAGATAAACAGGAGTAGACCATTTGGCCCCTCATGCCTGCTCCACCATTCAGAAGGATCATGGCTAATCCAACATTCCTCATATCCACTTTCCTGTGTTTGCACCACAATTTCTGATTCACTGACTGATCACAAATCTATCTCAACCTTAAATATACACATGGACTCTGTTCCCACAGCTCTCTGTGGCAAGGAGGTCCAAACACTCACAATCCACTTAGAGGGGAAATTCCTCCTCATCTCCGTCTTAAACTGGCACCCCTTTATTCTGAAAATGTGTTGCTGGAAAAGCGCAGCAGGTCAGGCAGCATCCAAGGAGCAGGAGAATCGACGTTTCGGGCATAAGCCCTTCTTCAGGACTAACCTGCTGCGCTTTTCCAGCAACACATTTTCAGCTCTGATCTCCAGCATCTGCAGCCCTCACTTTCACCCCTTTATTCTGAGTCCTGCTATCTGGTCCTAGACTCTCCCATGAGGGGAAACATCCTCTTAGTTTTTGCCATGTCAAGCCCTTTAAGAATCCCATATGTTCCAATGAAGTCACCTCACATTCTTCTAAACTCTACTGAGTAGGGTTCCAACCTGTTTAACCTTTTCTCTGAAGACAATCTCTCCATACCAAGGATAATCCTAGTGAATATTCTCTGCATTGCCTCCAATGAAATGGCTTTCATTAAATAAGGGGACCAAACTTACGCACTGTCAAAGAACAAAGAACAAAGAAAATTTACAGCCCAGGAACAGGCCTTTCGGCCCTCCAAGCCTGTGCCGATCCAAATCCACTGTGTAAACCTATCAGCCAATTCCTTTCATTAAATAAGGGGACCAAACTTACGCACTGTCAAAGATCAAAGAACAAAGAAAATTTACAGCCCAGGAACAGGCCTTTCGGCCTGTGCCGATCCAAATCCACTGTGTAAACCTATCAGCCAATTCCTAAGGATCTGTATCCCTCTGCTCCCCACCTACTCATGCATCTGTACGGATGCATTTTAAATGAATCTACCATGCCTGTCTCTACTACCTCTGCTGGCAACGCATTCCAGGCACCTACCACCTTCTGTGTAAAATACTTTCCATGTGTATCCCCCTTAAACCTTTCACCTCTCATCTTGAATGCATGACCTCTTATTATTGAATCCCTCACCCTGGGAAAAAAGCTTATCTCTATCCACCCTGTCTATATCTGTCATGATTTTGTAGACCTCAATCAGGTCACCCCCTCAATCTCCTTTTATAATGAAACCAATCCTAACCTACGCAATCTTTCTTCATAGCTAGCACCTTCCATACCAGGCAACATCTTCGTAAACCTTCTCTGCACTCTCTCCAAAGTGTCCACATCCTTTTGGTAATGTGGCAACCAGAACTGTACACAGTATTCTAAATGCAGCCAAACCAAAGTTTTGTACAATTTTAACATAACCTGCCAGCTCTTATATTCAATACCCCATCCGATGAAGGCAAACATACTGTATGCTTTCTTGACCACTCTATCCACATGTGCAGCCACTTTCAGGTACAATGGAGCTGAACTCCCAGATCTCTCTGCTTATCAACT
>NW_025193890.1:0-4000 GCF_004010195.1 Chiloscyllium plagiosum | reverse complement strand
TGGGGCAGTGGGTCAGGCAGCGTCCGTCACTGGGCAGGACATTGGCAGAGGCGGCCGGCGGGTAGTCCCTCAGCAGTGCTGCAGAAAGAAACATGCCTTTATTCATTCACAGGACGAGGGTGTTGCTGGCTAGCTCAGCATTTACTGCCCGTCCCTAACTACCCAGAGGGCAGTTAAGAGTCACCTGTGGGTCTGGAGGCAATGAAGAGAAGCTAATCAGACAGAATAGACACAAGGTGACTGGTAGACTCTCCAGGGGCAATATGGCCACTGAGGATGGTCAAGCAGAATGGTCCCATAATCCCTGGAATGTAGGGATTGAGAGCTGGTCCCTCTAAAAATATTACAGAGCTTCGTCAAGTAAAAACAAAAAAAAACAACAGAAATTGCTGGAAAAGCTCAGCAGGTCTGATGGCATCTGTGGAGAGAAATCAAAGTTAACATTTCAGACCCAGTGACCCTTCCTCAAAGAGACGTTAACTCTGACCTCTCTCCACAGATGCCGCCAGACCTGCTGAGCTTTTCCAGCAATTCCTGTTTCTGATTTCCAGTACTTTTCCGTTTTCAGTTTGGTCGAGTCGATGCTGTTCTCCATGAGCTGGAGATTGTAATCGCCAGAGTACATTCAAAATTACAATTGACCGAGATTAGTGGTCTAGTGGGCAGTGAAGGAGGTTAACTGAGGGTACAGCAGGATCTTCATCGATTGGGCCAACCAGCTGAGAAATGGTGGGGTGGAAGTTTAATTTGGATAAAAATGCAAGGTATTGCATTTTGGTAAAATGATCAAGGCCAGGACTAAGACAGTAAGTGGTAGGGCCCTGGGGAGTGTTATCGAACAGAGAAACATAGGGGTTCAGGTACATAGTTCTTTGGGATTTGCATCATGTGTAGACAGAGTGGTTAGGAAGATATTTATCACGCTTACCTTCGTTGCTCAGACCATTGAGTTGGGACGTTATGTTGAGGTTGTACAGGATTTTGGTGAGGTCTGTTCTGGAGTAACTGTGTCCAGTTTCAGTCGCTCTGCTATAGGGAAGGGTATTATTAAACTGGAGAGGGTTTGGAAAAGATTTACCAGGACGTTACTGTGATTGGAGGGTTTGCGTTATAAAAAACAGGCTGGGACATGTTTTTCTACTGGACTGTAGGAGATTGAGGGATGAGCCTGTTGAGGTTTATAAAAACACAATGGGCGTAGGTAGTAAAGGTCTTTTTCCCCTAAGGTGCGGGAATTCAAAACTAGGGGGCCATATTTTTAAGGTGAGAGGAGAAAGATTTAAAAGGAACTTTTCCCACAGAGGCTGATGCATGTGTGGGATGAACTTCCTGAGGAAGTGGTGGATGCAGGTTCAGTTACAATGTTAAAGACATGATTTGGAGATGCCGGTGTTGGACTGGGGTGTACAAAGTTAAAAATCACCTGGTGTTGTGTGATTTTTAATGTTAAAGACAGTTGGACAAGTACATGGACAGGAAAAGTTTAGAGGGGTTTGACCAAACACAAGCAGGGTGGGACTAGTTTAGTTTGGGAAACTTGGTCAGCATGGACGAGTAGGAGTCAGACAGCGAGAGAGTCAGACAGCGAGAGAGTCAGACAGCGAGAGAGTCAGACAGCGAGAGAGTCAGACAGCGAGAGAGTCAGACAGCGAGAGAGTCAGACAGCGAGAGAGTCAGACAGCGAGAGAGTCAGACAGCGAGAGAGTCAGACAGCGAGAGAGTCAGACAGCGAGAGAGTCAGACAGCGAGAGAGTCAGACAGCGAGAGAGTCAGACAGCGAGAGAGTCAGACAGCGAGAGAGTCAGACAGCGAGAGAGTCAGACAGC
Organism: Chiloscyllium plagiosum; assembly: GCF_004010195.1. Classification (NCBI taxonomy): domain Eukaryota; kingdom Metazoa; phylum Chordata; class Chondrichthyes; order Orectolobiformes; family Hemiscylliidae; genus Chiloscyllium; species Chiloscyllium plagiosum. The sequence goes on along the minus strand of NW_025193890.1, from coordinate 2,174 downwards.
GAGAGAGTCAGACAGCGAGAGAGTCAGACAGCGAGAGAGTCAGACAGCGAGAGAGTCAGACAGCGAGAGAGTCAGACAGCGAGAGAGTCAGACAGCGAGAGAGTCAGACAGCGAGAGAGTCAGACAGCGAGAGAGTCAGACAGCGAGAGAGTCAGACAGCGAGAGAGTCAGACAGCGAGAGAGTCAGACAGCGAGAGAGTCAGACAGCGAGAGAGTCAGACAGCGAGAGAGTCAGACAGCGAGAGAGTCAGACAGCGAGAGAGTCAGACAGCGAGAGAGTCAGACAGCGAGAGAGTCAGACAGCGAGAGAGTCAGACAGCGAGAGAGTCAGACAGCGAGAGAGTCAGACAGCGAGAGAGTCAGACAGCGAGAGAGTCAGACAGCGAGAGAGTCAGACAGCGAGAGAGTCAGACAGCGAGAGAGTCAGACAGCGAGAGAGTCAGACAGCGAGAGAGTCAGACAGCGAGAGAGTCAGACAGCGAGAGAGTCAGACAGCGAGAGAGTCAGACAGCGAGAGAGTCAGACAGCGAGAGAGTCAGACAGCGAGAGAGTCAGACAGCGAGAGAGTCAGACAGCGAGAGAGTCAGACAGCGAGAGAGTCAGACAGCGAGAGAGTCAGACAGCGAGAGAGTCAGACAGCGAGAGAGTCAGACAGCGAGAGAGTCAGACAGCGAGAGAGTCAGACAGCGAGAGAGTCAGACAGCGAGAGAGTCAGACAGCGAGAGAGTCAGACAGCGAGAGAGTCAGACAGCGAGAGAGTCAGACAGCGAGAGAGTCAGACAGCGAGAGAGTCAGACAGCGAGAGAGTCAGACAGCGAGAGAGTCAGACAGCGAGAGAGTCAGACAGCGAGAGAGTCAGACAGCGAGAGAGTCAGACAGCGAGAGAGTCAGACAGCGAGAGAGTCAGACAGCGAGAGAGTCAGACAGCGAGAGAGTCAGACAGCGAGAGAGTCAGACAGCGAGAGAGTCAGACAGCGAGAGAGTCAGACAGCGAGAGAGTCAGACAGCGAGAGAGTCAGACAGCGAGAGAGTCAGACAGCGAGAGAGTCAGACAGCGAGAGAGTCAGACAGCGAGAGAGTCAGACAGCGAGAGAGTCAGACAGCGAGAGAGTCAGACAGCGAGAGAGTCAGACAGCGAGAGAGTCAGACAGCGAGAGAGTCAGACAGCGAGAGAGTCAGACAGCGAGAGAGTCAGACAGCGAGAGAGTCAGACAGCGAGAGAGTCAGACAGCGAGAGAGTCAGACAGCGAGAGAGTCAGACAGCGAGAGAGTCAGACAGCGAGAGAGTCAGACAGCGAGAGAGTCAGACAGCGAGAGAGTCAGACAGCGAGAGAGTCAGACAGCGAGAGAGTCAGACAGCGAGAGAGTCAGACAGCGAGAGAGTCAGACAGCGAGAGAGTCAGACAGCGAGAGAGTCAGACAGCGAGAGAGTCAGACAGCGAGAGAGTCAGACAGCGAGAGAGTCAGACAGCGAGAGAGTCAGACAGCGAGAGAGTCAGACAGCGAGAGCAAGAGATGGTGATCGTATGTGTATGAGGGCGGTGTTAATGTATATGGGTTTGGTGTTTGTGTCTGTGAAATGCAAGTGTGTTCTTGTGGAAGGCGAATGTGGGGTGTTTGGTGAATGAAGGGGAGATGAAAAAAGCTTTCATTTCTCTAGGTCTATTATTTAATGATAACATTTGTTACAACAGAAGTTACATCACCAGTTAATAGGAGGCACAGGTTATGTTAGGAAAAAATTCCATTAAAAGAATTGCTTATGAGGTATGTTATAAACTGGAACACTTGTTTAAGTAAGTCAGTTTATAAGTATTTGAAACGTTAGTTACATGAGTGAGATTCCATAATACAGATGAGAAGTCTCTTGATTTTATTCTTCTAAATGTCAGGTCATTTTAACCTTGATCTTTAAGACAACATGCTGCTGCCCATAATAGCAAATGTTTAATAAATGAAATAGAAAAGAAAGAAGTCTATGTCTGAATACTCCTTTCACTTTTAAAAGAAAATAAAATACAAATTTCATTTAGATTCTGCATGTGCTTTTTATCAGAATACTACCGTAAAAGTTCAATTAAAATTTCGTTAAAAAGCTATACCAACCCATTGCTTCCCCTTGCGTTGTTTTTGCCTTCTGAGATGAGTTGAGAAAGTACATAGTGGGGTCCTTT
>NW_025193889.1:0-4000 GCF_004010195.1 Chiloscyllium plagiosum | reverse complement strand
CATTGACTTCCTTCTCAAAACATGGATGATTTTTCGTCCGTTATGCAATCCCTCTTCTTTTCACGAATCTACTTTAATTGAGGGGTATATCGTATCTCCTTAAGTATTTGCGAAATTCCTTCGTCTGTCTTGCCTTTGACTGTTCCTCCACCCTCCCAGTCCACCCAGACCAACTTCTTCCTGAGGCCAGTATAATTATCATTGACCAACATTAGGGCTCTCATATGTGACTCTGTCCTCACTCTTTCAATATGAATTTGAAACTCTCGCATGTTGCGGACACTCCTTCCAAAAGGATCCTGAACTACAAGATTATTTTTTCTAGCATTCCTTGTTGCATAATATCTAATCTAAAGTAACCCATTCTCTGGCTGGTTCCATGACATGCTGCTCTCAGAAACAATCCTTCGTACACTTTATGAATTGTTCTTCGAGCCTACCCTTGCTACGTTGATGAATTGGTTCAATAGGCACGAGCCCTCATAATTTCTGACTTCAGAAGTACTTTGGGGGGGACAGTGGCTGAAAATTACTCTTCCCGAGAGTTTTTTTCTTCTTGCTTTTTATTTGCACCTAGACTGATTTTCATATTGTTCCCTCGTGCCAATGATATATCATTAACCAATACGTCAATTACACCTCCTGTACCATCACGTCTATCCTTTTTGAATACCGAGTGCCCATGGACATTTCACTGTCCATTCCTGATCTTCCTGTAACCATGTTTCAGTAATCTCCACTAGATCATCTCCATTTGTCTCTATGTCGACTATAAGCTAAACAATCGTGTTCTAAATACTGTGTGTTTTAGGCACAAGGTTTTTAAATACATTTTATGGATTTGTCTTTCCCCTTTAATATTTTCTTGTCCACTCGCTTCCTGATCTCACACACCTTCCTTCCTCACATCCCTCACAATTTCTATCTTTATTTGCTAATCTCTGATATAATCTCATTTATTGCAACCTCCAACTCACATTTTGGACTGATTTGATTCCTTCTTTCAGCACGGTCATTAGACTGACCGTGCCTGATGTCCTGTTCACCTCGAGGAGAGAAGGAGAAGTGAAGCGAGGGCTGCCGGGAATGGTGAGTTTTCCCGCATTAAAAGGTAATTACCTCGGGGGTCGGGCATCCATTTTGCCAGAGCGGCGAGGAGAGGAGAGGTGAGCAAGGGATGCCGGGAACGGAGAGTTTTCCCGCATTAAAAGGGACTTACCTCGGGAGTCCGGATTCCATTTGCCGAGAGGTGCGAGGGAGGAGCGAAGGACTTGTGGGAAGTCATATACTTGTGTGGTCGCATTACCCGAAACATTACTCTGGAGTATCTCCCACCCATCCTCCTCCTCTAATCAAAATAAAAGAACCTGTGCGCCAGATTGGTAAGGTAACGAGATTTTTTATTCGTTATTTTTTTCAGCAATCTCTTTGGGAATTTAGAATAGTGGGGATGGAAGTTAGGGCAGTTGAATGTTCCTCCGGCAGAATGTGTGAGGTAAGAGTCACCACTAGTGTCCCTGTTGACTACATCTGCAGAAAGTGCACCCAACTCCAGCTCCTCGAAAATCGCATAAGGGCACTGGAACTGGAGCTGGTGCTGGATGAACTTCGGATCATTCGGGAGGCAGAGGGGGTTATTGAGAGGAGTTACAGGGAGGTAGTCACTCTTAAGGTACAAGAAAAAGGCAAATGGGTCACAGTCAGGGGACGGAAAGGGAACCGGCATGCAGTGGAGGCATTACTGTGGCCATTCTCTCAACAATAAGTAGACTGTTTTGGATAATGTTGTGGGGGACGACTTACCAGGGGAAAGCAATGCAGAACAGGGCTCTGGCACAGTCTATCCGTGCTGCTCAGAAGGGAAAGGGGAAGAGGAGCAGAGCTGTAGTCATTGGGGACTCCATAGTTAGGGGGAGAGGTAGGAGGTTCTGTGGGGACGAGAGAGACTCATGGTTGGTGTGTTGCCTGCCAGGTGCCACGGTTCACGATGTCTCGCATTGTGTTTTTGGGATCCTTAAGGGGGAGGGGGCGCAGCCACAAGTCGTGGTCCACATAGGGACCAATGACATAGATAGGAAAAGAGATGGGGATTTAAGGCAGAAATTCAAGGAGCGAGGATGGACACTTAGAGCTTGGATGAACACTTAGAGCTTGGATGAACAGAGTTGTTGTCTCTGGTTTGCTGCCCGTGTCACGTGCTAGTGATGCAAGGAATAAGTAGAGAGAGTCGAACACGTGGCTACAGGGATGGTGCAGGAGGGAGGGTGATGTATTCTTAGATAACTGGGGCTTTTTCTGAGGTAGGTGGGACCTCTACAAGCAGGATGGTCTTCATCTGAACCAGAGGGGTACCAATATCCTGGGGGGGGGGGGGGGGGCGGAAGGGCAACAGTTGGGAGAAAAAGAGTCTGAGGGTGAGAGTGGAAACAATTGGGGAAAGGTCTCATAAGCATACACCCCATGGTAGAGGTTGTCTGTAGCAAGCAACATTAAAGTGAAACTGGCAACATTAAATGGATATATTTTATTTATGACATTAAGTGAAGATATGCTAAGCGAGTCAACATTAAGTTGAGACATTAGATTCCCTACAGTGTGGAAACAGGCCCTTCAGCCCAACAAGTCCACACTGACCGTTCTGAAGAGTAACCCACCCAGTCCCATTTCCCTCTGACTAATGCATCTAGCACTATGGGCAATTTAGCATGACCAATTTACCTGCCCTGCACATCATTTGGACTGTGGGAGGAACCTGGTGCACCCAGAGGAAACCCACACAGACACGGGAAGAATGTGCAAACTCCACACAGACAGTTGCCCGAGGCTGGAATCGAACCTGGATCCCTGGTGCTATGAGGCAACAGTGCTAATCACTGAGCCACCGTGCTGTCCATTTCAGAATCATTACCAAATTCATTAGCGCATTGTAGCAGCTCTAGGCTCACTTCAGCTGCTCACTTTCCTGGGGCTCAGGAATCTCAAGCAGCTGACATTAATGCTGGATTAGGGCTCTTTGATGCAGTGATAGTGAGTCTACTTCTAGGCCAAATGGTCTGGGTTCAAATTCCATCTTCCATGTGGAAGTATGCCTGAACAATTGGTTAAAATTGAAACAGAGAAGTCAGCCAAGGAAAGTCACCTCTTTAATTCAATGAGACACAAGCTTTAATGTTTAACTTCCTATCTGCCTCACATACCTCCATTTTGGGGTTAAAATTACCTCTGTAATTACTGTTGTAGGAAACATGGCAACCAACTGCATACAGTTCTGCAGTGTTACCATGTCCAATCATAAATGGCAGTGGACAATTACAATATATACCTGTGTGGAAAAGTCAGATTTCTGAGACGAACTTTCACCCGAAAAGTAGGGGGATCAACTTATACATGAGTAATATTTATGAGGAATTGAATCCACCCTCTCACATTGTCTGACCTGTTTACAATGGCATATTAATTCATTACAGAGTTGTCAAGTCAGCAACTGTGCCCATCAGTATATCCCACCTCCTCACTACCCCGCCACCAAAATAGCACAATTGCAATCGCAAAAAATTCTTATTATTGACTTATTATTTAGGACATAATAATCTCTGTAGAAACTGAGTTTAATTTGTATTTACACCATTTACTTTATTCTTTATCGCAGTAGTGAAAAGAACACTATTTAATAGAAGAACATACACTGAGTATATATTAAAATCAATAAAAATCACCTTCCTCCTCGGTTTCACAACCAAATAAATCAATTCAGTTGGATTCTTAAATTGCATCATCATACAGTCATGGTCAGAAGTCATATGACACCAGGTTATAGTCCAACTGGTTTATTTGAAATTGCAAGCTTTCGAAGCACTGCTTCTTCACTTCATCTGATGAAGAAGCAGCTCTCGGAAAGCTTGAAATTTCAGATTAACCTGTTGAATTATAACCTGGTGTTATGTGACTTCTGACTTTGTCAACCCTAGTCTAACACTGGCACCTTCACATATAGATCATT
>NW_025193888.1:2717-4000 GCF_004010195.1 Chiloscyllium plagiosum | reverse complement strand
CCTTTGAGATTAAGGATGACTTGTTTCTACTGCAATTTGCTGAGGGAGTCAGTTGGAAGAATACCTTAGTTTTTAGGGTGTTTAGTACAAGGTACATTTTCTAATGTGCTTTAGACAAGGAGTCAGCAATGGCTTGAAACTCAATTTCCTCATGAGTGAGTGCACACATGAGCACCACCCTTATATTGAAATCCATGACTGATGGACAGTGTTTATGGTTTTGGACTGAAGGTCATGTAGATTGAATAGTTTCCAATCTGTTTTGCAGATTATCTCCATGCCTGTGGGTAATTTGTTGTCCATGAGTTCACACTATTGCAGTGGGACAAATAGAAAAGGGAGGTGGTGCAGTAGCACAATCTTGTTTAACTCCAGTCTTCACAAAATAGAAACTACATGTTAGATAATACACCGATATTGCAACACAATCGTGGTGCCACTGATTTGAACAGTGTGTGACCTGAATTACAGAATCAAGAAAGGTGAAGTAATTATGGCAAACAGGAAGTACATGCTATTCATCTATTATCAATAAATGGATGGTGACTTTACCTTTTCACCTTGCAAACCAATTCCTGTCATGCCTGTAAGTCCTTGTGGTCCCGGAGGTCCAATATCACCCTGAGAAAACAGCATGTAAATCTATCACAGTTTTACCTCAAACTTCCCAGACCATTCAAAAACTAAAGGAGTTTCAAATATTTTCACATGTTAGGTTGAATTTTGTCACCTGAATATAGCCAGTCACAAACCATTAGCAATCTATGTCTACACAGTGAGTGTTCATTTTCTTTCATCCATCGTTGTGGCGGTTTGGACTTTTCATTGAAAATTCGGTGATAAATTTTTGCTTGATGTTTGAAGTCTTTATTTTTTGATCAGTTAATCATGCGGTATAATTTGTAATCTTTCCAGCTTCTCTCACTTAATAGTGATGTTGCTTGATCTGACAGGTCAATTACCTCACAGACTGTGGGCAATCATGATTGCATTGCCCACAACACATCATCCTTTGAAATCATCCTTTGAAAATGAGGTCATAAAGCTAATTTCATGCACTATGTTTTGTATATGCATTATGCAGTGAAATCCATTTCTAGCATTTGATGAGAATGTAATCTCTAGAGTTCTTTCAGTTCCAAGGCTGATACAAAACGTAAGCAACATTCAGCTCTGCCCGACAGTAGATTAGGGACTTATTGCAAGATTCTCAACAGGCTACTCAGGATCATCGGGGGGAGGGCGTCACAGAAGAGGTGTTCAAAACGATTACAGGCAGTGAA
>NW_025193888.1:0-958 GCF_004010195.1 Chiloscyllium plagiosum | reverse complement strand
ACCAAGCTGTTCCAGTACAGTTACAACATTGGCATCTACCCGACAATATGGAACATTGCCCAGGTATGTCCTGTACACAAAGCGCAGAACAAATCCAATTACCGCCCCATCAGTCTAATCTCGAGCAATGAAAGGGGTCATTAACAGCGCTCTCAAGCAGTACCTGCTCAGCAATAACCTGCTCAGTGACGCCCAGTTTGGGTTCTGCCAGGGCCACTCAGCTCCTGACCTCATTACAGCCTTGGTTCAAACATGGACAAAAGAGCTGAATTCCAGAGGGGATTGGAGAGGGACTGCCCTTGGCATCAAGGGTGCAGTCGACCGAGTGTGACATCAAAGAGCCCTGGCAAAACTGGAATTAATGGGGAAACTCTCTGCTAGTTGGAGTCACATAGGAAGATGGTTGTGGTTGTTGGAGGTCAGTCATCTCAGCTCCAAGGCACCTCTGCAGGAGTTCCTCAGGGTAGTGTCCTAGGCCCAACCACCTTCAGCTCCCTCATCAATGATCTTCCCTCCATCATAAGGTCCGAAGTGGGGATGGTCACCAATGATTGTATAATGTTCAGCACTATTCACAACTCCTCAGGTATTGAAGCAGTCCATGTTCAAATGCAACAAGATCTGGACAATATCCTGGTTTTGTGTGGTTAGTGGCAAGTAACACACAAATGCCAGGCTAAAACCATCACCAATAAGAGACAATCTAAACAGCGTTGCTTGGAATTTGATGGTTTTAAGAATTTTATGGTGGCACAATGGTTAGCACTGCTGCCTCATAGCGCCAGTGACCTGGGTTCAATTCCCGCCTCAGGCAACTGTCTGTGTGGAGTTTGCATATTCTCCTCGTGTCTGCGTGGGCTTCCTCCGGGTGCTCCGGTTTCCTCCCACAGTCCAAAGATGTGCAGGTTAGGGTGAATTGGCCATGTTAAATTGCCCCATAGTGTTCAGGGATGTATAG
>NW_025193887.1:2476-4000 GCF_004010195.1 Chiloscyllium plagiosum | reverse complement strand
CCATCAAGAATTCAATTCTGATCAAAAGAAATACATATATTTTCTTCTTCAAAGTTAGTCCAGCCACCATTTTTCAATGTGTGAGGTTAAGCATTTGCACTGTTGTTCCCATTGATTTGACTTAGATTACAAATGAAACTATCTTCTTTATATTCACCATTCCAACAGGAAGGACCTTCAGTTTCACCTTCAGCATTACCTAAAATTTCTTTGTAGGTTTATTTGCATCATGAAATTTCCATCTTAAGTGCCCCATGGAAGCCAAAACTAGAATATGACATTAACAATATAGACACTTGCAGAATTCTAATCTATTATGCTGCTTACACAACAAAGTAGGAAATCTTGGCAGTTATTTGTTTCCTATGGTGTGAGAACCCAAGCCAATTCAGTATCTGAGCAGCAGGTAGCAAAACAGATGGTTGACATGCCTTTCCAAGCTATCATCTTGTGTCGGAAAAAGCTGGGTGAGTTAACTCCTCAGTCGTTGGTAAGATTTTGGAGTCCATTATTAAGGATGAGATTGTAGAGTAAGTGGAAGTGCATTGTAAAATATGGCTGAGTCAGTATGGCTTTGTCAAGAGGAGGTCATGCCTAATAAATCTATTGGAACTCTTCAAGGAGGTAATGAGCAGGTTAGACAAAGGAGAGTCAGTGGATGTGATTTATTTAGATTTCCAGAAAGCTTTTGATAAGATGCCACACAAGAGGCTGCTACATATGTTAAGAACCCATGGAGTTAGGGGCAAGGTACTGGCATGGATAGAGGATTGGCTGACTGGCAGAAGGCAGAGAGTGGGGATAAAGAGGTCTTTTCCTGGATGCAGCTGGTGACTAGTGGTGTTCCACAGGGGTCAATGTGGGGACCACAAACTATTCACAATCTAGACAAAGGAACTGAGGGCCTTGTTGCTAACTCTGCAGATGACATAAAAATAGGTGGAGGGCAGGTAGTAGTGAGGAAGCAGGGAGGCTTCAGAAAACCTTCAATAGGCTAGGACCGTGGGGAGAAAAGTTGCAGATGGAATGTGTGAAAGTGTGAGCTAATGCACTTTGCTAGAAGATTGACAAAGTATTTTCCCTGGAGTGGCGAGTCCAGAACTAGAGGGCATAGGTTTAGGGTGAGAGGGGAAAGATATAAAATGGACCTAAGGGGCAAGTTTTCACGCAGAAAGTGGTGCGTGTATGAAATGAGCTTCCAGAGGAAGTGGTGGAGGCTAGTACGATTGCAACATATAAAAGGCATCTGGATGGGTATAAAAATTGGAAGGGTTTAGAGGGATATGGGCCAAGTGCTGGCAAATGGGACTAGATTAGATTGGGATATCTGGTTGGCATGGATGAGTTGGACCGAATGGTCTGTTTCCATGCTGTACATCTCTGTGACTCTGTGATTCTAATAGAGGCATGGACTATTTTCTTAATGAGGCAAGGCTGTGGAAATCTGAAGTGCAAAGCGGCTTAGATTAGATTACTTACAGTGTGGAAACAGGCCCTTCGGCCCAACAAGTCCACACCGACCCG
>NW_025193887.1:0-1625 GCF_004010195.1 Chiloscyllium plagiosum | reverse complement strand
AACATTTTTATTGTTTACAAATGGAAGTGATGGATACAGTCAGTGGGATTGTGCCTTTTCTCCCTGGCCCCTGAGTTGTGAGAAACATTAAAATGTGTCCCTGTAACCCCCCTGTAGGATAAGGAGAGACAAACCAGCACCACCCTCAGTCTGTTACCATAGTGACAGGCTGCTCCATCTCTGAAACACTGAACTGAAATGAGAAAATCCCGGATGGATTGATTAATGAGGGAATTTGAGTGATGGATGTATTTGGGTGAAGGGATATTTCAGCACTTTCTTCAGCTGCTGCCTGAACTTAGTCTGGGTCACGGCATAAATCGCGGTGTTTGTGCAGCAACTGAGGAGCTGCAGCATGAAGCCCAATTCCTGCACAAACCAAGGGAGAAACACAGACTTATACCCAATATCCCACATCCGTCTCCATATAGAAAACACCATAAACGTTGACCATAAGAGGATGAAATTGGCCGAGATCACAAACAGTAAAATGATGGATTTTTTTCGGTTTCTCATTTCTGTGTCAGACTGAGCGTCCCCATTGGTGTGAGCGCGGAGTCTCCTGCGGGCTCTGCTGGTCACTAAAATGTGTCTGACGGTGAGAACATTGAGCAGCAGAATCAGGAGAAATGGGACCCCCGGGGTTTGAATGTTGTGGAGGAACTCGATTGTGGCCCAGACACTGGAGAATGCAACAGCAAGTGTTACATCACAAAACCAGGGGCGGTTCCCAAGCCGATACCGAGCCGTGAGAATAAAATACCAAAAAATGTTCTTTAAACAGCTCAGCACAGTCACTGCTCCCAGAACCACAGCCGCCGTTTTCTCACTGCAATACTTACTCTTCAGCTTCTGGTAACAAATGGCTACAAACCGATCAATGGTGAAAGTGACGGTGAACCAGACAGAGCAGTCAGTGGCTGCATAAAGCAGGACACCGTGGATATTACACACGGGGACGGAGTCTATCAGAAAATAAAACTGTTCATCGTAAACAATGGGAATGTGTCTCAGGATCAGGTCGAGGATAATGACCAGGAGATCCGCCGCTGCCATGGCCCCCAGGTAACGTCTGACACAAGGAGACAATCCACAATCTTTATAAAGCAGGACGTAGATGGTGACTACGTTAACTGTGAGTGTTAGAAAACAAAATCAATAAAATTTAGACGACACCACCAAAGTTGGAAACAAGACAATTTATTCTACGATCTTGCAAGAAAGGACCCCAATTGCAGAAAGCAATTGAAGTGGGCAAAAATTCAAATTACTGCACCAGTTATACGTTTGAATTGCGTGAGGTCATCTCTCCCGACTCCTAATTACCCAAACTTTCTAGTTACTTTTGCCTCTGCCCATCTATACTGAAAGCCCATTGCCCCCTTCTTTCCAAGTTGTCAATTTTCCCTTTTATAAATGCTGACGGAAGGCTAAACTTGTATTTTGATGTCGCTTTTTCACTCGTCCATTATCAACAGGGACATCAAGATTTGTTCTAATATTTTATATCAATTCTGCTGGTACATTCCATCGTCGGACATTTCATTAACTTGTATCATTTTGTATAGACCAAGCATTTCGGTTATCTCAGCTTTTTTTTTGCTGAAAACATAATTTTTAAAAAG
>NW_025193886.1:2209-4000 GCF_004010195.1 Chiloscyllium plagiosum | reverse complement strand
TCTCTCTCTTTCCCTCTCTGACGGTGCTCAATCCTTTCTCTCCTTCTATGATTGAGCTCAATCCTCTCCCTGTCCCACTCCCTCACCCATTCCGACTGAGCTCAATCCTCTCCCATTCCCTCTCTGAATGAGCTTGATCCTTTCTCTCTCCTTCTCTGACTGAACATGATCCCTTCCCTCCACCTCTGTTACTGAGCTTGATCACCTCCCTCTCGCTGACAGCCCGATCCTCTTCCTCTTCCATTTCCACTGAACTTCACCTCTCCCTCTTCAAATCCAACTGAACCCGATCCTCTCCCTCTCCCATTCTGACTGAGCTTAATCTCTCTCTCTCCATCTCCGACTGAGCACAATCCTCTCCCTCTCCCTCTCCGACTGAGATCGCTCCTCTCCCTCTCCCCCTCCAATTGAGATAGATGCTCTCCCTCTCCCTCTCCGACTGAGATAGATCCTCTCCTTCTCCATCTCCGACTGAGCTCAATCCTCTCCCTCTCCCTGTCTGACTGAGCTCGATCTCTCTCTCTCTCCCATTCCGACTGAGATTGCTCCTCTCACTCTCCATCTCAGACTGAGATAGATCCTCTCCCTCTCCCTCTCCGACTGAGATAGATCCTCTCCTTCTCCATCTCCGACTGAGCTCAATCCTCTCCCTCTCCCTGTCTGACTGAGCTCGATCTCTCTCTCTCTCCCATTCCGACTGAGATTGCTCCTCTCACTCTCCATCTCAGACTGAGATAGATCCTCTCCCTCTCCCTCTCTGACTGAGTGAGATCCTCACCCTCTCCCATTCTAACTGAGCTCGATCTCTCTTTCTCCCATTCCGACTGAGATCGATTCACTTCCCCTCCATCTCCGACTGAACTCAATCCTCTCCCTCTCCATCTAGGACTGAGATTGATTCTCTCCCTCTCCCTCTCCGAAAGAGATCGATCCTCTCCCTCTCCCTCTCTGACTGAGATCGATCCTCTCCCTCTCCCATTACGACTGAGATTGCTCCGCTCCCTCTCACATTCCTAAAGAGATCGATCCTCACCCTTTCACATTCCGACTGAGATCGTTCTTCTCCCTCTCCCATTCCTACTGAGATCGATCCTCTCCCTCTCCCTCTCCGACCTGAGATCGATCCTCTCCCTCTCCCATTCCAACTGAGATCGATCCTCTCCCTCTCCCTCTCCAACTGAGATCGATCCTCTATCCTCTCCCTCACACATTCCGACTGAGACTGATCCTCTCCCACTCCCTCTCCGACTGAGATCGATCCTCTCCCTCTCCCACGCCGACTGAGATTGATCCTCTCCCTCTACCCCTCTGACTGAGATCGATCCTCTCCCTCTCCCTCTCCGATTGAGATCGATCCTCTCCCTCTCCCTCTCACTCTCCGACTGAGATCGATCCTCTCCCTCTCCCATTACTACTGGGATCGATCCTCTCCCTCTGCGATTCCGACTGAGATAGATCCTCTCCCTCTCCCATTCCTACTGGGATCGATCCTCTCCCTCTGCGATTCCGACTGAGATCGATCCTCTCCCTCTCCCTCTCCGACTGAGATCGATCCTCTCCCTCTCCCACTCTGACTGAGATCGATCCTCTACCTCTCCCATCTCCGACTGAGATCGATCCTCTCCCTCTGCCTCTCCGACTGAGATCGATCCTCTCCCTCTCCCTCTCCCTCTCCGACTGAGATCGATCCTCTCCCTCTCCCATTCCTACTGAGATTGATCCTCCCTCTCCCTCTCCGACTGAGATCGATCCTCTCCCTCTCCCTCTCCGACTGTGATCGATCCGCGCCCT
>NW_025193886.1:0-1963 GCF_004010195.1 Chiloscyllium plagiosum | reverse complement strand
TCCGACTGAGATCGATCCTCTCCCTCTCCCATTCCTACTGAGATTGATCCTCCCTCTCCTTCTCCGACTGAGATCGATCCTCTCCCTATCCATCTCCGACTGAGATAGATCCTCTCCCTCTCCCTCTCCGACTGAGATCGATCCTCTCCCTCTCCCTCTACCTCCCCGACTGATCGATCCTCTCCTTCTCCCATTCCGACTGAGATCGATCCTCTCCCTCTCCCATTCCTACTGAGATTGATCCTCCCTCTCTCCCTCTCCGACTGAGATCGATCCTCTCCCTCTCCCACTCCGACTGAGATCGATCCTCTCCCTCTCCCCCTCTGACTGAGATCGATCCTCTCCCTCTGCCTTTCCATCTCCGAATGAGATTGATCCTCTCCCTCTCCATCTCCGACTGAGATCGATCCTCTCCCTCTCCGCCTGAGATAGATCCTCTCCCTCTCACCCTTCAACTGAGATTGATACTCTCCCTCTGCTTCTCCGACTGAGATCAATCCTCTCCCTCTCCCTCTTCCTCTCCCTCTCTGACTGAGATAGATCCTCTCCCTCTCCCCCTCCGACTGAGATCGATCCTCTCCCTCTCCCATTCCTACTGGGATCGATCCTCTCCCTCTGCGATTCCGACTGAGATAGATCCTCTCCCTCTCCCATTCCGACTGGGATCGATCCTCTCCCTCTGCAATTCCGACTGAGATCGATCCTCTCCCACTCCATCTCCGACTGAGATCGATCCTCTCCCTCTCACACTCCAACAGAGATCGATCCTCTCCCTCTCCCATTCCGACTGGGATCGATCCTCGCCCTCTGCAATTCCGACTGAGATCGATCCTCTCCCTCTCCATCCCCGACTGAGATCGATCCTCTCCCTCTCCCACTCCGACTGAGATCGATCTTTAATATCCTCGGCTGCAATCAATCAGGCCCAGGGGATTTTTCAGCCTTTAGCCCATTGGTTTCCCTAGCACTTCTTTCTCAAGTGATAGTTGTTGTATTTATTTCCTCCCCTTGTTTTGCCTATTGAATATTTCACGTTTTTGGACTGTGAATTGTGTCTTCTATTGTGAAGACTGGTACAAAGTATTTTTTTCAACTGGTTCCCCATTATTATCTCCCAGCCTTATTTTCTAAGGGGCCTTTTGTTTATTTTGGTCATTCTCTTCCTTTTTATATATTTGAACAATTGTTTAGTTCTGCTTTTCTATTATTTGCTTGTCAAAATGCTGAATGTTTATTCTTGTTCCAACATTTCTATTTTTAAGAAGAATATTTGGCTGTGTAGTTCAACAATTGAATCCTTGGTAGAACCTTGTCTAACATGTGTCACATTTTTCTCCCTGAAATGGTTATGACTTCCCATTAAATTAGTTCCAGAGTTATCTGCACCAACAACACATGTAAACAAAACTGTTTTTTTACATAATTTGTCTCAGGAGTCTACATTTTTTATGCCTGTGACTCATTTTAAATTAATAAGTCAGAAAGAAACTGAAGCGAATACCCTGCCCTATTTCTGGACTCCTGCCACTAGGTATAAAACACATTCATATTTTTAACAATCAGAAATCTGTGTGTCTCATAAACATAACCTAGCTCTGCCATTCGATAACATCTGAAAATTTTCTTCCTAAGGGGTCTGGACAGGGTAGGTATAAGGGGAATGTTTCTTCTTAGGCAAAAATCTAGAATCTAGATAGCACTATTTAAAAATCAGGGTCACCCATAACAAACAGAGATGAAGTGATTTCTTTTTCTCTTGGAGAGTTGTGAGCCTTTGGAACTCTCTTCCCGAAAAAGTGGTGCACGCAGAGTCTTTGAATGATCTTAAGCAGAGTTTAAAATACTCCTTTTTTATTTGTTCATGGGATTACCCATCCCTATTTGCCCAGAGAACTGTTAAGAGTCAACCACATTGCTGTGGGTTTGGAGACACGTGTAAGTCTGACCAGGTAAGGATAGCAGC
>NW_025193885.1:1705-4000 GCF_004010195.1 Chiloscyllium plagiosum | reverse complement strand
AGTGCACCCAGCACCGATCCTTGTGGCACTCTACTGGTCATAGGCCTCCAGTCTGAAAAACAACCCTCCACCACCACCCTCTGTCTTCCATCTTTGAGCCAGTTCTGTATCCAAATGGCTAGTTCTACCTGTATTCCATGAGATCTAACCTTGCTAACCAGTCTCCCATGGGGAACCTTGTTGAATGCCTTACTGAAGTTCATATAGATCACGTCCACTGTTCTGCCCTCATCAATCCTCTTTATTATTTCTTCAAAAAAATTCAATCAAGTTTGTGAGGCATTTTCAAAGTCATGTTGACTATCCCTAATCAGTCCTTGCCCCTTCAAATATGTGTAAATCCTGTTCCTCAGGATTCCCTCCAACAACTTGCCCACCACCGATATCAGGCTCACTGGTCTATAGTTCCCTGCTTGTCCTTACACCTTCCTTAAACAGTGGCGCCACATTAGCCAGCCTCTAGTCTTCTGGCACCTCACCTGTGACTATCGATGATACAAATATCTCAGTAAGGGGACCAGCAATCACTTCCCTAGCTTCCCATAGAGTTCAGGGATACACCTGATCAGGTCCTGGGGATTTATCCACTTTTATGTATTTCAAGACAGCCAGCACTTCCTCTTCTGGCCATTCCTCTCAACAATAAGTATACCGTTTTGGATACTGTTAGGGGGGAGATAACTTACCAGGAGAAAGCAGTGGGGTACAGGGCTCAGGCACAGAGTCTGTCCCTGCTGCTCAGAAGGGAAGGGGGAAGAGGAGCAGAGCAGTAGTCATTGGGGACTCCATAGTTAGGGGGACAGATAGGAGGTTCTGTGGGGGTGAGAGAGACTCACAGTTGGTGTGTTGCCTCCCAGGTGCCAGGGTTCGTGATGTCTCTGATCGTGTTTTTGGGATCCTTAAGGGGGAGGGGAAGCAGCCCCAAGTCGTGGTCCACATAGGCACCAACGACATAGGTAGGAAGAGAGATGGGGGTTTAAGGCAGAAATTCAGGGAGCTAAGATGGAAGCTTAGAGCTAGGACCAACAGAGTTGTTGTCTCTGGTTTGTTACCCTTGCCAAGTGCTAGTGAGGCAAGGAACAGGGGGAGAGAGGAGTTGAACACGTGGCTATAGGGATGGTGCAGGAGGGAGGGTTTTGGATTCTTGGATAATTGGGGCTCTTTCTGGGGTAGGTGGGACCTCTACAAGCAGATGGTCTTCATCTGAACCGGAGGGGTACCAATATCATCGGGGGGAAATTCGCTAAGGCTATTGGGGTGGGTTTAAACTAATCCAGCAGTGGGATGGGAACCAAAATTGTAGTTCGAGTATAGAAAAGGATGAGAGGAGGGAGGTCCAAAATCAAGTTTCAGGGACGCAAGATGGCACCGGCAAGCAAGAAGTTCAACGCCGGGAGCATCCAGAATAAGGTGGGTAAACTTGCAGCATGGGTTGGTACCTGGGCTTCGATGTTGTGGCCATTTTGGAGACATGGATAGAGCAGGGACAGGAATGGTTGTTGCAAGTTCCAGGATTTAGATGTTTCAGTAAGAATGGAGAAGATGGTAAAAGAGGGGGAGGTGTGGCATTGTTGGTCAAGGACAGTATTACAGTTGCAGAAAGTATGTTAGGGGACTCGTCAACTGAGGTAGTATGGGCTGAGGTTAGAAACAGGAAAGGAGAGGTCACCCTGTTGGGAGTTTTCTATAGGCCTCCGAATAGTTCCAGAGATGTAGAGGAAAGGATAGCAAAGATGATTCTGGATAGGAGCGAGAGAGAGGGTAATTGTTATGGGGGACTTCAACTTTCCAAATATTGACTGGGAACACTATAGTACGAGTATTTTAGATGGATCAGTTTTTGTCCAGTGTGTGCAGGAGGGCTTCCTGACACAGTATGTAGACAAGTCAACAAGGGGCGAAGCCACATTAGATTTGGTACTGGGTAATGAGCCCGGCCAGGTGTTAGACTTGGAAGTAGGTGAGCACTTTGGTGATAGCGATCACAATTCTGTTATGTTTACTTTAGTGATAGAAAGGGACAGGTGTATACCACTGGGCAAGAGTTACAGCTGGGGGAAAGACAATTACAATGCGATTAGGCAAGATTTAGGAAGCATAGGATAGGGAAGGAAACAGCAGGGATAGGTACATTAGAAATGTGGAACTTATTCAAGGAAAAGCTACTGTGTGTCCCAGATAAGTATGTACCTGTCAGGCAGGGAGGAAGCTGTAGTGTGCGTGAGCTGTGGTTTATGAAGGAAGTGGAATCGCTGGTCAAGAGGAAGAAGAAGGCTTATGTTAGGATGAGATGTG
>NW_025193885.1:0-689 GCF_004010195.1 Chiloscyllium plagiosum | reverse complement strand
GGAGAGAGGGAGAGACGGTGAGAGGGGGTGCGGGGTGGAGAGAGGGAGAGACAGTGTGGGGGGGAGAGACGGTGCCGTTGTGGGGGGTCTGTTGAGTGAGCCCGAGGGTGCCGTGATGGGGAGTGGGTGGGGGGGAGTCTGTTGAGTGAGCCCGAGGGTGAGCCGTTTGTTTGGAATGAAGCCAGTTTTGGGGTGGACAGAGACAGGCGGTGCTCAGGTTAATATGTTAGTTAAGAAGATGCTTTCCTTTATCAGTTGTGTTTCGATTTCTCCCTATTCCTTTCACCTCAAATGATTTTTTTCCTTCCTTGGCTGTTGATGGGAAATGTTCATCATGGAGGGATATGGGCCGGGCGCTGGGAGGTGGGACTAGATTGGTTGGGATATCTGGTCGGCATGGACGGGTTGGACCGAAGGGTCTGTTTCCATGCTGTACATCTCTATGACTCTGCTAGTGGTGTACTTCAAGGATCTGTTTTGAGGCCACTGCTATTTGTCATTTTTATAAATGTCATGAATGAGGGGATCGAAGCATGGCTTAGATCTGCAGATGACACGAAGGCCGGTAGAGTGTGAATAGTGATGTTGTTGGTTACAGAGGGACATAGGTAAGCTACAGAGCTGGGCTGAGAGGTGGCAAATGGAGTTTAGGAAATGTGTGAGGTGATTCACTTTAGAAGGAGTAACAG
>NW_025193884.1:0-4000 GCF_004010195.1 Chiloscyllium plagiosum | reverse complement strand
CTCTTGCCAACATGTGTATTATTGAATAATTGCATTCCTTCTCACTGGTGTTTCTTCAGAGTGATGACCTCCCATGCATTAACATTTAGGTAACATTTCTTGAGGGAAGTTTCCAAGGAGTTTTTGAAAAGTACCCTTTGTTCTCCTCTCATTTGAGTGCCTTCCTTGAGCTAGGTGAAGAGGGTTTGCTTTGGTAGTTGGAACGCGGGCATCCTAGCAGACTGAACTTTATTGCAGCAGCAATATTGAAAAGTCTTTCGACACACACTGGACTTATGAAGAAATGCTGCCAGAGGACTTATGTTGGCTTGAGGATAGAATATTCCGACCATTTTTCAATGCAAGTTTAAATTATTTGTAAAATGCTCCATGACTCACTTTAGTATGAAAGACTTTAATGTTAACTATTACCTTACTTTCGCATTTTTCTATTATTCTATGAAGTACCGCTTAACTTTTTAACTCTCGTTTCTCTTACTGCTCTGTACCGATTTTTTTTTGCACTTTGGTACCTAAAATGGTGCCAAGTGTGGCGATGTTATATACTTTTCACTGTACTTGAGTACACGTGACATTAGAGCACCAACACCATCAGATGCACAGGAACACCAACACCTATAAATGCATAGGAACACCAACACCATCAGATGCATAGGAGCACCAACACCATCAGATGGCTAGGAACACCAACACCATCAGATGCATAGGAGCACCAACACCATCAGATGGCTAGGAACACCAACACCATCAGATGCATAGGAGCACCAACACCATCAGATGGCTAGGAACACCAACACCATCAGATGCATAGGAGCACCAACACCATCAGATGGCTAGGAACACCAACACCATCAGATGCATAGGAGCACCAACACCATCAGATGGCTAGGAACACCAACACCATCAGATGCATAGGAGCACCAACACCATCAGATGGCTAGGAACACCAACACCATCAGATGCATAGGAGCACCAACACCATCAGATGGCTAGGAACACCAACACCATCAGATGCATAGGAGCACCAACACCATCAGATGGCTAGGAACACCAACACCATCAGATGCATAGGAGCACCAACACCATCAGATGGCTAGGAACACCAACACCATCAGATGCATAGGAGCACCAACACCATCAGATGGCTAGGAACACCAACACCATCAGATGCATAGGAGCACCAACACCATCAGATGGCTAGGAACACCAACACCATCAGATGCATAGGAGCACCAACACCATCAGATGGCTAGGAACACCAACACCATCAGATGCATAGGAGCACCAACACCATCAGATGCATAGGAACACCAACACCATCAGATGCATAGGAGCACCAACACCATCAGATGGCTAGGAACACCAACACCATCAGATGCATAGGAGCACCAACACCATCAGATGGCTAGGAACACCAACACCATCAGATGCATAGGAGCACCAACACCATCAGATGGCTAGGAACACCAACACCATCAGATGCATAGGAGCACCAACACCATCAGATGGCTAGGAACACCAACACCATCAGATGCATAGGAGCACCAACACCATCAGATGGCTAGGAACACCAACACCATCAGATGCATAGGAGCACCAACACCATCAGATGCATAGGAGCACCAACACCATCAGATGCATAGGAGCACCAACACCATCAGATGCATAGGAGCACCAACACCATCAGATGCATAGGAGCACCAACACCATCAGATGCATAGGAGCACCAACACCATCAGATGCATAGGAGCACCAACACCATCAGATGCATAGGAGCACCAACACCATCAGATGCATAGGAGCACCAACACCATCAGATGCATAGGAGCACCAACACCATCAGATGCATAGGAGCACCAACACCATCAGATGCATAGGAGCACCAACACCATCAGATGGCTAGGAACACCAACACCATCAGATGCATAAGAACGCCAACACCTACAGATGCATTGGAACACCAAAACTTACAGATGCATAGGAGCACCTATATCATCAGATGCATAGGAGCACCAACACCATCAGATGGCTAGGAACACCAACACCATCAGATGCATAAGAACGCCAACACCTACAGATGCATTGGAACACCAAAACTTACAGATGCATAGGAGCACCTATATCATCAGATGCATAGGAGCACCAACACCATCAGATGGCTAGGAACACCAACACCATCAGATGCATAAGAACACCAACACCTACAGATGAATAGGAGCACCAACACCTACAGATACATAGGAACACCAACACCATCAGATGCATAAGAACGCCAACACCTACAGATGAATAGGAGCACCAACACCTAGAGATACATAGGAACACCAACACCAACAGATGCATTGGAACACCAACACCTACAGATGCATAGGAGCACCTATACCATCAGATGCATAGGAGCACCAACACCATCAGATGCATAGGAACACCAACACCTATAAATGCATCGGAACACCAACACCTATAGATGCATAGGAAGACCAACACCCATCAGATACATAGGAACACCAACACCTATAGATGCATAGGAACACCAACACCATCAGATGCATAGGAGAACCAACACCATCAGATGCATAGGAAGACCAACACCTATAGATGCATAGGAATTCTAACACCATTAGATGCATAGGAACACCAACACTTATAGATGCATAGGAACACAAACACTATAAGATGCATAGGAGCACGAACATACTCAGATGCATTGGAACACCAACACCTATAGATGCATAGGAACACCAACACCATCAGATGCATAGGAGCACCAACACCATCAGATGCAAAGGAGCACCAACACCTATAAATGCATAGGAACACCAACACCATCAGATGCAAAGGAGCACCAACACCATCAGATGCATAGGAACACCAACACCATCAGATGCATAAGTACGCCAACACCTACAGATGAATAGGAGCACCAATACCTACAGATACATAGGAACACCAACACCAACAGATGCATAGGAACACCAACAACTACAGATGCATAGGAGCACATATACCATCAGATGCATAGGAGCACCAACACCATCAGATGCATAGGAACACCAACACCTATAGATGCATATGAACACCAACACCATCAGATGCATAGGAGAACCAACACCATCAGATGCATAGGAACACCAACACCTATAGATGCATAGGAACACCAACAGCTACAGATGAATAGGAGCACCAACACCTACAGATACATAGGAACACTAGCACAAACAGATGCATAAGAACGCGGCACGGTGGCACAGTGGTTAGCACTGCTGCCTCACAGCGCCAGAGACCCGGGTTCAATTCCCGCCTCAGGTGACTCTCTATGTGGAGTTTGCAAATTCTCCCCGTGTCTGCGTGGGTTTCCTCCGGGTGCTCCGGTTTCCTCCCACAATCCAAAAATGTGCAGGTTAGGTGAATTGACCATGCTAAATTGTCCGTAGTGTTAGGTGAAGAGGTAAATGTAGGAGTATGGGTCTGGGTGGTATGCGCTTCGGCGGGTCGGTGTGGACTTGTTGGGCCGAAGGGCCTGTTTCCACACTGTAAGTAATCTAATCTAATCTAATCTAAACGCCAACACCTACAGATGCATAGGAACACCAATACCATCAGATGCATAGGAGCACCAACACCAACAGATGCATAAGAACGCCAACATCTTCAGATGAATAGGAGCACCAACACCTACAGATACATAGGAACACCAACACCAACAGATGCATAAGAACGCCAACTCCTACAGATGCATTGGAACACCAACACCTACAGATGCATAGGAGCACCTATATCATCAGATGCAGAGGAGCACCAACATCATCAGATGCACAGGAACACCAACACCTATAGATGCATAGGATCACCAACACCATCAGATGCATAGGAGCACCAAAACCTATAGATGCATAGGAACACCAACATCATCAGATGCATTGGAGAACCAACACCATCAGATGCATTGGAACACCAACACCTATGGATGCATAGGACCTCCAACACCATCAGATACATA
>NW_025193883.1:2223-4000 GCF_004010195.1 Chiloscyllium plagiosum | reverse complement strand
AGACTCTACTCCAGGCAAACCCTGATATTCCCAGACCTCGGGAGAGAGGGTGAAATGGAAGCAGGAGCACCAATGCTGGCCACAGGCCTCCTATAAGCGTATGTGCAAGAGAGCGCGAGAGAGAGAATTTAATTCAGGGGACAAGATTTGGTGCTGGAACCATGGAAATGGTCCTGTATGAGTAGTGGTGAGGTCAGCATGAGGTCAGATCCCGTGACTTGTAAAGTTCGAGTGGATGATAGGGTCCTGAACAAACACGTGGATCACCTGAAAATTGTTACCCTGCAAACAGAACAGAAATAAAACATACTTGGCCCCTCAGAGCAGCCAGAAGGCTTATCAGAAACTACAGGTGTTCCCCCTCTGTCTACCATCTCCTGAGATGGATGCAGCCTAAATACTGTTACTGCCAGAAGAAGAGGAGGAAACTCTCCCAAGACACTCCAGACTCAAGACTGGCTATGGTCCAGTACAGGTCACCCTTGTCAGAGTTGGAGGAACCGGACTTGGGTGAAAACGTCGCAAGAAAAGCTGCAGGGAAAGACCAGGCCTGCATCCCCAGACTTGTGATGTAGTGATTGGAACCAGTTGGATCTTGTTGACTATGAAATCATTGGCCCAGGTTAACAACCCCATCAACAAAAAACAACTTTCTGGAGAAACTCAGTAGGTAAGCAGCATTTTGGTCTGAAATCGGAGTTAATGATTTGAATCCAATGACCCTTCTTCAGAACTAAATGAAATTAATTCAGCAAAATGAAGATGGCTCTGTTGTCGTCTTGCACTCATTTTTAACTGAACATTTTGTGTGAACAATTAAAAAAAAACAGAGTACAGAATAGAAACAGGAAAGTCCTGGCTGACCAGTATAACGAGGAGATTTAGAATCTCCTCAGTTCAGGGACTGGCTCTGAATTGACTGGCCACAGCCAGTGTGGTGTGCATAAGTAAATAAAGGGCGACTTGGTGACAGGATATCATAGAACATAGAACATAGAAGAATACAGCGCAGTACAGGCCCTTCGGCCCTCGATGTTGCGCCGATCCAAGCCCACCTAACCTACACTAGCCCACTATCCTCCGGAGGTGCAACACTTGCGCCCACACCTCCCCCCTCACTTCTCTCCAAGGCCCCAAAGGAAACTTCCATATCCGCCACAGATTCACCTGCACCTCCACCCACATCATCTACTGCACCCGCTGCAGCCGGTGTGGCCTCCCCTATATTGGGGAGACAGGCCGCCGACTTGTGGAGCGATTCAGAGAGCACCTCTGGGCCACCCGGACGAACCAACCCAACCACCCTGTAGCACAGCATTTCAACTCCCCCTCCCACTCCACCGAGGATATGCAGGTCATTGGACTCATCCACCGCCAAACCACAACAACGCGACGGTCGGAGGAGGAGCGTCTTATCTTCCGACTGGGAACACTCCAACCGCAGGGGATGAACTTGGACGTCACCAGTTTCTTCATCCCCCCTCCCCCCACCTTGTCTCAGCCGAATCCCTCCAGCCCGGCACCGCCTTCCTGACCTGCAGTCTTCTTCTTGACCTCTCCGCCTCCATCCTACTCCGACCTATCACCCTCACCTTGACCTCTTTCCACCTATCACATTTCCAACGCCCCTCCACCAAGTCCCTCCTCCCTACCTTTTATCTTCTCCTGCTGAACACTCTCTGCTCATTCCTGAAGAAGGGCCTGTGCCCGAAACGTCGAATCTCCTGTTCCCGGAATGCTGCCTGACCTGCTGTGCTGTTCCAGCAATAAAGTTTCA
>NW_025193883.1:0-1811 GCF_004010195.1 Chiloscyllium plagiosum | reverse complement strand
AATTTAGTCTGTTGAACTTTGCAACCAGGTTACATCCTCCAGAACATTCTGTGCCTTCACCTTCGATTCTTCAGTCAGGAAATTAATTAGGTGTGCGACGGTACCGTGGTAAATAGATGGTGCTTTCTCTAACAGTTGTTATCTCTAGCAGATGGCGCTTTGCTCTGCTGATTTTCCACCTGACCCCTTTTTGTTTATACACTTGATGATACATCAATATTTTTACAATAGGATTGGTCTTAGGTTGTCAAAACTATCAGATTCAAATGTAATAAGTTTTTCCATCAATGTGCCTGGTTCAAATTGATTGGCTAAATTCAAAAATCTTGTCTTGGGAAGAATGTTGTTTGGTCTGCTATCTGTATGGACTTACGATACAAATGTTTTTAATTTGTGTGCTCTCTGTAGTTGAAAACTTTCAAGCTGTTGTTCACAGACATCCCTAAGCACCAAAACAAAAGTCTTTTAAGAGTACCACACAATTCTTTCCCCCACCCCCCAGCATTTTATAAACACCAATTTTGCAACACTTTCCCCTATTAAGAAAAAAAATCTATCAATATGTAAAGATGGCTTTGTTTCTTTTTTTCTGAAATCTTAACACGATTGCATTACTTGGTTCATAGTTCATTAATCTATACTTACACATTTATATTAATTCTATTTACATATAACATTGGACATTATTGTTTCTACCTGAAATAAATAGTTTTCTTTTAAACCAGCAATAAAGCATTTGCAATTACATTTTCACAAACTGTGCCATGTACAATCTGTAAATTAAATGCTTGTAACATGAGATGCCAATTAAATAAACTGGTGTTCTTGTCTTCAAATCTTTCCAGGTGAAAATGAGGACTGCAGATGCTGGAGATTAGAGTTAAGAGTGTGGTGCTGGAAAAGCATAGCAAGTCAGGCAGCAGGAGCAGGAGAATCGACGTTTTGGGCAAAAACCCTCTATCAGAAATGGGGCTGTGAGCTGAGGGGCTGGAGAGATCTACGGATTGCATTCTCCATCCCAATCTACCTATCGTATTCTCAGCTACCTTCCCCCCAGCCTCACCCCTTTCCATTCATCTCTCTACCCCTTCAGCTCACAGCCCCATTCCTGATGAAGGGCTTTTGCCCAAAATATTGATTCTCCTGCTCCTTGGATGCTGCCTGAACTGCTGTGCTTTTCCAGCACCACACTCTCGAATTTAAATCTTTCCAGCTATGTCAAAGATTTGTGATCGGTATACGCAGCCAGAACTGTTGCATTTTTGGCAACGTAGACATTAAATTTGTATCAGGTCATTAACAAACTCAATGACTCTTTTTCAGTGGTTTAATAAGATTTCTGGTGGATATTAAGGATTGTTTTGAAAAATGATTTATTGGTCTTTCAACTCCACACTCCTCTTCCTGTCACAACACAGCTCCAACATCTGCATCACTTGTGTTGATGGCGACTTTGAAGGGTTTCAGAAAATTTGCTGTGCCTAAAACCGATGCGGTTGTTCACACTGCTTTTAAATTCTCAAATGCCATCTTGCATTATTCTGTCCAACGTGACCTTGTGTTCATTTTTAACAAATCCATCAACAATGCCACTATGCTACTGAAGTTCGGGATAAATTTCATGTAGAGTACCCTTAAGCCTTCGTCTTCATGTTCCTCAGTGTCATGTGTCTCTATGTAATGTTGTGTCCTAAGAATATCACTTCTATCTTTGCAAATTCGTTTTTTGCCGGGTTTAGTGCAACTTTGACTGCCATAGTTTTTTAAGGAGCTCTGCCAAATGCACCATGTGATCTCTCCATGAATGGCTA
>NW_025193882.1:0-4000 GCF_004010195.1 Chiloscyllium plagiosum | reverse complement strand
CCTTTATTACTGAGCGTAACCTCTGACTCATCCTGCCAAGCCTGATTCGCATCGTCCACTACACTCATGCGAATCACAAATGTGCAATGGAAATGGACAGTGTCTGCGACTGTGCCCTCAGTGGGTGAAGCAAGTTTTTCTTTCTGTCTGAGTCCGCAGGCTCAACCTGTGAGCAGTATGAGGCCCTTCAAGGGGCACTAGCATTAATCTTGAACTTTCAAAGTACAGGTTGAAGTCATCTGTAATCATAGCACCCTGCGCATGAAATGTCCAATGGTGTGAGCTAAAAATCCTAGTTGTAAGTAATTTTGACTGTCCATGTGAAGCTGAAGTAGTCACAGATAAGTGCCACCCACAGGCCACAATTATCAAAGACAGTCGAAGATCCCATAGGCTGATCAAGGATGTGTAACTGATTTCCTCTCACTTTGAACAATAAGTATTTGCCAAAATGCTCCAATAAGCGATGTTGCTTAATGAGTGCTAGGGGTGGGAGAGCAAGGTGTCAGTGATCTTACAGCACTTATAATCACCAGTTGAATTTCCGTGATGTGATTTGTGTTGCATTCATTGACATGGGCTCCTTGTAGAGGCATTTCATGGCGTTGCTAGTTAGAGTCCTCCATGTCTTTCTCAATGTAGCTCTGTGCTAAGTCATCATTTGTGTGATGTGAATGCTGATGGCTCAGGATTTGTTCCATTACTGATATTCTCCACACAGGTTCATTGTAACCCTGATCAATTGTCACTGTTGTTCTGGTGCAATGAAAGTACAGAGAATTTGAAGAGGGACATTTGTACTGGCAAGTTCGGGATCAGTGGCAACCAAACAACGTCCACGTGAGGTAGTTGCATCTGATCGTTCCATCAGAATGAGGATAGGGTACAGAAGGCCCACAGTCTATTGTTCTTGGTGCTATTTCCTTCACAGGACGGAGGGGCATGTCACCACGGACTTGAAGGTGTCCTGGGGACACCATCATTGAGCGATACCAACTGCTGGAGTGGGTGGCCATTCCATCCAAATGGTCATCTTAGTGACAGCTGCGTCAAACCTTCATGCAACTGACTGCTTCTAAAGATCCACTGAGACTGTTTGTGGGAACTCTCAAACTCCTATCTGGAAAATGTATTGAAGCTGTTATTAATGCAGTTTGTGCTGGATCACACCAATTTATCTGATTTGCCTGTGACGAGATCAATGCTGCAGCCCAGGCAGTGGGCTTTGGAAGTGTGGCTGGATTCCCTCAGGTGCAGGGCTGTATAGGCTCTGCACCTGTCATGGTTAAGGCATCATAACACTGTTGACTTCAACAGAAAAGGATTTAATTCAATCAATGTACAAATTATGTGATCAGTAGTGCCACTCCAAGCTTGCAGCAAGTACCTGGGAAATGCCATCATGCCTTGAGAACTCTCATGTTTCTGTTATGTTTTGGGGCTGGATACCTTTCAAGTACGTTTTACTGAGAGATGAGGACTGCCCTTTATCACTATGATTGATGGCTCCATTATGTAATGCCCTGACTGAGACATACTTCCAGCATGGCTGTTATGGAGTAGATGACGGGCCTGGTAAAGATGAGGTTCTGCTGCTTGAATCCATAGGCGTTGGACAGTGTGTTCTGCATAATCCTTGAATGCTGAGTCCAGCACAACTGGAGCGAATAATGAAGGGATGTGATGGGCTCTGAAGAGCTGGTAGAGCATCAGCATTCTTCGGAGGAGGAAGATGACGACATTGAGTAGGTGAAGCATTACCTTCTGCTTGATAGAGTGCAGCAGCATCGGACATAATAAGCCAGGTAGGGCTTAATGGAGAAGCATTTCCAATAGACATGAGCTTGGTGCAGTGATCATTCTTTGATGGTAAATTTGTTGTTTTGAAAGGCAATTAGTTCCCATCTACTTCTGGAAGCCAATGCAGCTTTTCTTTGTTTACAATTATGCACTTGGATTTGCAATGATGTGTTGGCCATGAGACCTATGTCCCCAGAGGCATTCGTTTTAAAAATTGCGCATGGCTGGAGTTTAAAAATGGTTCTGTTGATCCCACGAGGTCCTGGCAGAAGTGAGTGTTTCCACAGAGAAACTTCACTGGGGCCAGTAAGAGAAACCCTCGGTGAATGTCATTTTCTGTATTTTTTTCATGCTGAAAGGCCTCAGATTTCTATCTTCAAGAGCTCACTTCAAGCCTGCCTTCTGACCATTTATTGGCCAGTCCAGGACAAATTGCATGAAGTGACTGTTTCCCAAGAGTATAGGGTGTGGGTTAAGAGAAAAGACTGGAGATTAACCTGAAACGAGTCCTCTGGCCCAGTTAACATGGAAACCCTCTTCACTCCTAAATTGTGAAGCTGCAGGGTGGCACGGTCTGTCTGTGTAGAGTTTGCACATTCTCCCCGTGTCTGTGTGGGTTCCCTCTGGGTGCTCCGGTTTCCTCCCACAGTCCAAAGATGTGCAGGTTAAATGGATTGGCCATGCTAAATTGCCTGTAGTGTTAGGTGCATTAGTCAGGGGTAAATGTAGGGAAATGAGTCTGGGTGGGTTACCCTTCGGAGGGTCGGTGTGGATTTGTTGGGCTGAAGGGCCTGTTTCCACACTGTAGGGTATCTAATCTAATCTGCAACACCAACCAGCAAAAAAGGGGAGGAGTTGGAATATTCTAGAATGAGAGATAATCTAAAGACAATATGGACATGAGCACACAAAGAAGGTAACTTAGTCCTTACACTGGGGTAACTATAAGATCAGAGCCCTGTTATCTATGATTGCCATGCCTAGCAATGTTTAACACTAATGTATAGTAAATAGCATAGCTTTTAAGTTAATACCAGAAGACAATTCTTGAATTTGCCTTCTTCTTGACTAATCTATCTCGAAGTCGAGATTAGAGTGGTGCTGGAAAAGCACAGCAGGTCAAGCAGCATCCGAGGAGCAGGAAAATCGACGTTTCGGGCAAAAGCCCTCCTCTATTCCTGATGAAGGGCTTTTGCCCGAAACGTCGATTTTCCTGCTCCTCGGATGCTGCCTGACCTGCTGTGCTTTTTCAGCACCACTCTACTCTAGACTCTGGTTTCCAGCATCTGCAGCCCCTGTTTTTACCTAATCTATCTCAAACACAAACTCATCAAGCCACACGGGGCAGCCATGGATACAATGCCTATAAAATCATAGCAGCAGTGAAGCTCAAGAAACTGACATGAGATTGTGTACAAAGGCAAAATTTTACAAAATAGTTTTTCAAAACCATTTAAAAATCAGTAAACACCCAAAGAAGACACAGAGCTGAACAACTGCTGTGATGGAAACATCGCTGAACTGAAAACTCATCTAGAGAAACTACTGGATATAATGTCAGTCTCAAAAACCCATTAGTAACCATTAATCGAGGAAATAAGCCTTTACAAAACCAGTGAGATCAGTAAAATCCAAGTAACAACTCAGGGAATAAATCTAAATTGACAACCATGAAAAGAGACCAAATAGCAGATACCGAAAGCAAATTTGATCCCTTAAAGGGAGGGACAAATAAAACTTTATTCCTCAAAAAACTATGCTGACAACCATAGGTAAGACTTCTAAAAGTGTATTAATGAAATTCTGAACCATTTAATCGATGACAAAGTTAACAGCAAGATAATTCTTCAGCTACAAGCTTAAAGAGCATTAATTGTTCAAGGAAAGAAAAATTGGGAATAAAAATCTTTATTACAATTCAAAGTATCAGAGTCATGACAGTGAAGTGAGTATTTTTCTTTAATCTTTATTATTTTGATGGTTTTAACAATGAAGACAAAGTTTTACTTGAAAACTAAGAAATTTTATCAATTTTATTTATTAAAGTTTGAAACATTGGATCATAAGAGCGTGAATCAGATCATGTTGTATTGAATTCTGTGAAAAAAAACCTCTGACGTGCAATAACTTGGTGCAAAAAATGTCACAACAGATATCTTTGATAATATTAAAACATTCATTGAATGTTATTGAGAGTATT
>NW_025193881.1:2580-4000 GCF_004010195.1 Chiloscyllium plagiosum | reverse complement strand
CCGGATACCCTCCAACACCAGCACATCCTTCCATAGATATGGAACCCAAAATTGCCATTTTTAAATGGGATATGGCTCCAATGGCAAGGCTCTAAATGTTGTAAAATTACATGGTCTTCAGCAGACTAGCTTTTAATTTGAGATGTTATTGATTTCAGACTTCACCATCTGCCATGGTGGGATTCAAACGTACGTACCAAATAATTAGCCTGGCCTCTGGATTATTAGGCCAGTGACATTACAACTAGGCCACCACTTCCCAAGGTGGCATAACAATTATGTCATTATTAGCCTACCAATACTTCCGTAGGTTACCTAAAGAAAAACCCTTACTGTCCTCTCCATATCTAAGTGACATCTGAACTCTGCCAGAGAATAATGTAAAAAAAAAACCTAAAGAATTGCAGATGCTGAAAACGCACCCTTTTAGGGGCATACCCTTGCTTCTTCAAACTAAGGGCTCTTATGATAGTGTCCCTACCTCTAAGCCAGGAAGGCCCATATTCAAATCCTACTTGATCCAGAGATGTGTAATAACATCTCTAAATAGGTTGTTCAGAAAAATAGGTTTTATAAAAAGTTGATTCTTGTGGGCAGAGGTACAGTACTTACCCCTGAACTGGGAAGCCTGGGTTCAAATCCAACCTGCAATGATTGTAACGAGCCAAGTACAGAATATAAACTGACTGTTATATTTGCCTGAAACGTCGATTTTCCTGCTCCTCGGATGCTGCCTGAACTGCTGTGCTTTTCTAGCACCACTCTAATCTAGACTCTGGTTTCCAGCATCTGTAGTCATTGTTTTTACCTAAATGGACTGTTAATCTGGTCCAATCAGGGAACTCTGGCTGACAGATAAGAACAGGAGTATCGACCGACTGCCTGCCCCTCTTCTGCGGTTACGTTAGAGCCTGGGTGTCTCTGGAGAAAGGAGCACATGGTGTCCACCAACACCCTGGAATTGTTCAGGGAGAGGTGGGCTCCGCAGTGAGTGGAATGTATTATTTCCTTGTCCAACTCTATTTTGATTTAATCCCTGCCCTCCCCTTCACTGTTTGATCACACAGCATTGCCCTTTGATGTGAAGGGCACTGCTTGTCACAGGCCACTCGGGTGTTTCCTTTCTTCCTGGTGGTGGAAACTGAATAAAGAATTTGTGCACCTTGTGTCTTTCACTGTGTCTCACACCTGCACACACACAACATGGGTGCTGGGGAAAAAAGTAAGCACTACCGCAGTTAGGCAGTAGTGTGGGGGATAAAAGAAAAACAAAGGAAGAAATAAAAGTAGAAGAACAAGTGTATTGGACATCCTGTTAATCTGAGAGCTGGCTTTGATGGAGCTGGATCAGTGTCAAAGACCTTCCACATGTAAATAAAGGGTGACTTGGTGACGGGATACTGGCCTCTGTGGAGCTATT
>NW_025193881.1:0-870 GCF_004010195.1 Chiloscyllium plagiosum | reverse complement strand
CCCCTCACCTCCCCACCCCCCATCCCTCACCTCTCACTTCCATCCCTCCCCCTCACCCCACCCTCCCTCCAACTCCATCCTCTCCCCCTCATTTTCCCTCCCTCCACCTTGTCTCTTCATAACAACATTCCGTGTTAATACTGAGTCAGGTCGGAAGCAGTGCCAGGAGAGATTGATTAGGTTATGGGGGGGGGAGTCTCATAGAGACTTCAAAAAGCCTGATATAACTAAACCGGGAGGACGTTTCCAATGGTGGGGGTGCCCAGTACCAGGGGTCCCAGTCTGAGGATTCAGGGTGGACTGTTTAGGGCACAGATGAGGAGACACCTCTTTGCCCAGAGAGTGGTGAACCTCTGGAATTCATTACCACAGGAAGAAGCTGATGCCAAGAGGGGGCTAGCTGTAGCACTTGGGGTGACTGGGATTGAAGTTTACTGAGAGAAGGCAACATTAGGCTAGTGAGTTGGACCATCAGCCCTGAGTGTGATGGGTGACCTGCTCCTGCTCCCTAGACTGAGGAGAGGTCCTGAACCTCCTGTTTATATCTGTCAGCCGGGGCTCCCTGATTAACCGCCCCAGTCAGAGACCTCGGACTCTGTGAGGTCCACCTGGCCCTCATTCCAACCATCAGGGAGGTAGGCCCGGTCTGTCTCTCGTAGTTTTTCCTGTCATATTTTCACCCTAGATCCAGTTCCTCTGACTCGGCCTCTGACATTGGCACCATATACCGGACTGTGGTGCATCTCATGTGTAGGCTGTCCCTGCTCAGGATATGTTGTTGGTGATGGGTTTGATTTGGGTAGGAATCCATCAGTAATAAGTGATCAGGCCCGGATCTGGGCATTAGGCTACAGTCTGTAT
Organism: Chiloscyllium plagiosum; assembly: GCF_004010195.1. Taxonomy (NCBI): domain Eukaryota; kingdom Metazoa; phylum Chordata; class Chondrichthyes; order Orectolobiformes; family Hemiscylliidae; genus Chiloscyllium; species Chiloscyllium plagiosum. The sequence goes on along the minus strand of NW_025193881.1, from coordinate 9 downwards.
CGGAGCTTT
>NW_025193880.1:0-4000 GCF_004010195.1 Chiloscyllium plagiosum | reverse complement strand
TTGGTTTAACCCCTAATGAGATGCTGAGAGATGTTTAGTATGTAGGATGATGTGACCATTCAAAAGTGCCTACTAGCTGAAGCCGAACTGGACTTCAAAGAGGCACTACAACTATCATTGGAAAATACAGCAAGTGGAGCATGAGTTGCAGGGTATTCCGATGGAAGTGGACATCCTCGCCAGTCAACCTGAGCTTGACGAACGTAGCATAGCCTCACTCAGAATATATTCTGTACAGAGGGACTTACGGTCAGCCCACAGCAAAACCCAAAATAAAGCCAAGTCTTGGCCAGTTAACATTTTTTTCAGGATCTTGGCTGGCAAATTAGAGTCCCATTAGACCTAAACTGAGTAAAATAAATCATAGGACAGTATCCAGGAGAGTGCACATCCTGGAAAGTCTGTCTACAACTGATTTAGAACAGTTAAATTGCTTAGCAACATCCAAGTCAGAGCCAATCAAAATAAACATCTAGTTAAATGGTCACCCTGTTCTAATTGATGTCTATACCAATGCGGCCATTTCAGTGATTGCAGAACCAGTCATTAACAAAATTCGCTCTGGACTCCAATCCTTAAGCTTTTGCAAGACCTCAGTTAGACTGAGAACCTATATCAGGGAACCTTTACAGATTAAGGGTACAATTTTGGTTCCGATCTCTTATGAGAAGCAGATGGTTCAGTTACCACTGATTGTCATAAAAGACTCATGCCCAAGCCTGATGGGATGAAATTGGTTGAGAAAGATTCACTTCAATTGGTTTAACATTTTTCAATTAGAAAATGGCTGCCTGAGTGAAGTCTTAAATACCCAAAAGTTTTTCAGTAAAGTCTAGGGACTATAAAGGAGCTTGCATGTTGATGAGGAAGCAAGCCCACGATTCTGCAAGATCTGCTCAGTGCTATTTGCCTTATGGGCAAAAGTAGAGGCAGAAATCAGAAGGCTGGAGCCCTTAGATGTTTCTCCTAGATGGGTGTACACCTTAGAAGCGAAAACTGTGTGTTCAAGGCATCCCAAGTGACCAACTTGGGTTACAGAATTGACAAGATGGGTTACACCCGTTGGAAGATAAAGTGAGGACAACCAAAGGTGCTTTGGCTTTCCTGTCTGTACTGGAACTTAGGTGTTTTCTTGGGCTGGTGAATTATTATAGAAAGTTCATTCTTAACCTGGCCCCCATCCTGATATGTTTGCATCAACTCTTAAAGGGTCAGCCTTGGAAATGGTCAGGTAGCCAAGCCATACCGTTCAGGAAAGTGAAGAAACAGCTATCATTCTGTTTAGGTGTTGGCACACTATGATCCCAGGCAAGATCTGATATTGATGTGTAATGCCTCCCCTTATGGCATCTTGGTAGTATTAGCTCATATGTGGCCCAATGGAACGCAACACCAACAGCTTATGCATCCAGGACATTGTATTTATGTTCCACATTTGCCAAAGAGAGAAGGAAGGTTTGGCGGTCATATTTGGAGTCAGGAAGTTCTACCAGTACCTTTACAGATGTAAATTTGTAATAATAATTGACCACAAACCCCTGCTAGGTCTACTTAAAGAGGACAAGACAGTGCCACCCATAACTTCAGGCCAAATTCAGTGGTGAGTTCTAATATTAAGTGTGTATAATTACAAGTTGGAACACCGTCCAGGAAGCCAAGTAGTGAATGTGGATGTATTGAGCTGCCTCCCACTGGTAGATGCACCACTAGTAGTACTGCCACTGAAAGAATCTTGTAATGGTTTTGAACTTTATGGACACATTTCCAGTCACAACTGGCAGTATCAAAATTTGGATGCAGAAAGATCTGGCCCTGGCAAAACTGAAACAGCTGTTGGTAATGGGGGAAACCAAATGGCCGTCGCAACAAGAATTGAAACCTTTTAGGACCAGAAAGACCAGATCTAGGTAAAGGATGGCATATTATTGTGGGGTGCAACAGATACTAGCTAAACTCCACTAGGCATTTCCAAAATGATGTTGGTGAGAAGTTTAAATGACTTGGATGTGAGCATAAGAGGTATAGTTAGTAAGTTTGCAGATGACACCAAAGCTGGAGGTATAGTGGATAGTGAAGAGGGTTACAACGGGATGTTGATCACTGGGCCACTGGGCTGAGAAGTGGCAGATGGAGTTTAATTTAGATAAATATGAGGTGCTGCATTTTGGGAAAGCAAACCTTAGCAGGACTTCACTTAATGGTAGGTCCTTGGGAGTCTTACTGAACAGAGAGACCTTGAAGTGCAGGTTCATAGCTCCTTGAAAGTGGAATCGCAGGTAAATAAGATAGTGAAGAAGGCGTTAGGTATGCTTTCCTTTATTGGTCAAAGTATTGAGTACACGAATTGAGAGGTCATGTTGTGGCTGTACAGAACATTGGGTAAGCCACTGTTGGAATATTGTGCACAATTCTGGTCTCCTTCCAATTGGAAAGATGTTGTGAAACTTGAAAGGGTTCAGAAAAGATTTACAAGGACATTACCAGGGTTGGAGGATTTGAGCTTTAGGGAGAGGCTGAATAGGCTAGGGCTGTTTTCCCTGGAGTGTCGGAGGCTGAGGGATAAATAGACAGTCTTTTCCCTGAGGTGGGGAAGTCCAGAACTAGAGGGCATAGGTTTATTGTGAGAGGGGAAAGATATAAAAGAAACCTAAAGGGCAACTTTTCACAGAGGGTGGTACGTGTATGTAATGAGCTGCCAGAGGACGTGGTGGAGGCTGGTACAATTGCAACATTAAAAGGCATCTGGATGAGTATATATGATAGGAAGGGTTTGGAGGGATATGGGGCTGGAAAAGCACAGCAGTTCAGGCAGCATCCGAGGTGCAGGGAAATTGACATTTCGGGCAAAAGCCCTTCATCAGGATGCTGCCTGAACTGCTGTGCTTTTCCAGCACCACCCTTATCTAGAATCTGGTTTCCAGCATCTGCAGTCCTTGTTTTTACCTTGGAGGGATATGGGCCAGGTGCTGACAGGTGGGACTAGATTGGGTTGGAATATATGGTCGGCATGGACAAGTTGGACCAAAGGGATATGGGCCAGGTGCTGTACTTCTCTATGATTCTTAAGTTATAGTGGCCAGGATTAGATGCAGACATAGCTGCATTGGTGAGGCAGTACCCAGAGTGTCAACAAGGACAAACCTTACCACCATCAGCTCCCCCACATTTGTGGCTATAGTTAAGTAAACCCTGGACTTGGTGGCACATCAACTATTCAGGTCCTTTCATGGGCTTAATGTTCTTAGTCATTATGTATGCCTACTCAAAGTGGCTGCATTTGCACAGAGTTCATTCGTCAAAGACTGGGTGATAAAAGACAAACTGCACACATCTTTTGCAATACATGGCTATGAAAGGCATTCAAATCAAAGCTCAAGGGCAGTAGGAGACTATTGATAAGCATGTAATTGCACTTATACATTTAATTGAATCACCTGAGTTTGGATGACTGAAAGACAACATAATCAGATCTAATCAGAGATGGGGTTATCTTAGGCATAAGAGATCCTGCCATGATAACACATCTGCTGAAAACAGAAACTTACTTTCAACATGTGCAGAAACTCTGAGGCTGTCAGTCTCAGCTAAAGTGTATTAATGGAAGTCAACAGTGTGGTGCAAGAAAAGCACAGCAGATCAGGCAGATGAAGAGCTTATGCCCGAAATGTCGATTCTCCTGCTCCTCAGATGCTGCCTGACTGGCTGTGCTTTTCCAGCACCATACTTTTTGACCCCCATATCTCTCTAAAGTTTCCTATTCATGTACCTGTCAAAGTGTCTTTTAAATTTCACAATTGTACCCACTTCCACCACTTTCTCCGGCAGCTCGGCCCATATATGCACCTGTGTGTGAAAAGTTGCCCCTCAGGGCTCTTAAATCTTTCCCCTCTCACCTTAAAAACCTATGCCTTATAGGTTTGGACTCCCCTACCCTCAGGAAAAGATCTTGGCTATTCATCTTATCTGTGCCTCTCCTGATTTTACAAATCTCTATAAAGGT
>NW_025193879.1:802-4000 GCF_004010195.1 Chiloscyllium plagiosum | reverse complement strand
CTATTCATAGTCTAAATTTCAATCATATTTTGTGATAAATAATGTTTACGAACATTAGATGTTTGGAAAACATCATGTGTTCCAGAAAAAATGGAAAAAAGTGAAAAGGCTGCTGTAATAACTCAAGCTAAAGTACTAGAAGGTGATCGTTAAAGAGGGATAATCTGGTTCAGTGTTGATAGCGTACACTGCTCAACAGATAGTCTGTTTCTATCGATATGAACACATGCTATTTCACAAATTTTCAAATCCAGTCAACCATTCTTACACCCATTCTTGCCACTTGCTTTTAATATTCCTCAATCATAAGCTATTTAGTTTTGTTAATTTTATTGGTCGTGTGATCACTACCAATTAGGCGTTTTCTCCCCTAAACTCCCAAATACATCCATCTGTTATGATCTGAAAACATTAAAATTATGGAAGTGATTATAATACAGCAGCAGTCCATTCAGTCCATTGCATCTGAGCTGGCTCTTTTTTGGAGCAGTTTCTAAACTAACATCACTGTCCTCCTTTCTCCCCAGAATTCTGTACCTTGTTCAGTCAAATTGGTGTTTAAAAGATGAAACAGTCTCTCATGGAGCCATTACCCCTGGCCAAGCATTCTATGCTTTATGCATTCCTTCTCAGAAACTTAAACTGGGTAATTCCACCCTTCCATCAGTCTCCCTCTGTCTCCTCACCCTTCTCCTCACTCCCTCATCCTCTTTTGCTTCAATGATCTCTTTTATTACCACAGTCTACCATTTTTCTCCTTGCAGCTTTTTTTCTTAATTGTCTTTTCCCTCTTCCTCAGACTTACCCTCTCCTCAGTTAATCTCCCTGAAGCTTCTTTCTCTCAATTTTTAGTCCCCATTTCTTGCTGCACTTACCTTGTATCAGTCTGCTTATCCCTCAAGCATCCTGTACATTCGCTCAATATTTCTGTCCACCTTTGTTTTTCTTTCATTTCCCTTCTTCAGTCTTTGTCTCCCCTCCTCAGTCTCCCATTTCTGTCCTTCAGTCATCCCTCTGTGAGTCTTCCTTAGGCTTCCCCCAGTTTTCCTTCATTCTACCTTACATTTCCCCACTGAGTTTCTCCAAAAGATTCGTTCTCCTTTCTTACTGAGTCATTGGCATACAGCACAGAAACAGACCCTTCAGTCCAACCAGTTCATGCTGATCATAATCCCAAACTAAACTAGACCCACCTGCCTGCATTTGGCTCACATCCCTCCAAACATTTCTTATTCCTATACTTATCCAAATGTCTTTTAAATGTTGTAACTACACCCGCATCCACCACATCCTCTGAAAGTCAATTCCACACTCTGTTTAAAACAGCTGCTCTTCATGTCTTTTTAAAGTCTTTCTCCTCTCACCTTAAAAATACGCCCCCAGTCTTGAAATCCCCCACGTCGGGAAAAGACATCTGCCATTCACCTGATTGTTTCATTCTCATGATCTTATAAACCTCTGTAAGGTCATCCCTCAACCTCCTAAACTTCACTGAACAAAGTCCCAGCCTATCCAGTCTTTCCTTATAACTAATTGCCTCCAATCCCAGTAACATCTTGGTAAATCCCCTCTGAACCCTCTCCAGCTTAATAATATCCTTCCAAAACCAGGGTGTCCAGAACTGGACACAGTACTCCAGAAGATGCCTCACCAACATCCTGTACAATCTCAACATGATGCCCCAACTCTGATACTCAAAGGTCTGAACAATGAAGTCAAGCACCCTGTTAACCACCCTGTCTACACATGATGCAAACTTCAAAGAATTATGTACCTAAACCCCTAAGTCTTTATGTTCTACAACACTTACCCAAGGCCCAGCTTTTAATTATGTAGGTCCTGCCCTTGTTTGTTTTACCAAAATGCAGTACCTTATATTATTCCAAATTAAACTCCATCTGACATCAGCCCATTGACCTAGTTGATCAAGATCTCTTTGTCATCTGAGAGATATCCTTCACTGTCCGCGATACTACCAATTTTGAAATTATCCACAAACTTTTATATTCTCATCTAAATCATTTATATAAATGACAAACAGAAGTGGATCCAGCACCAATCCCTGTGGAACACCACTGGTTACAGGCCTCCAGGCCAAAAAACAACCCTCCACCACCACTCTCTTTTCTCCTGCTGTTTAGCCAATTTTGTAACCAACTGGCAAGCTTACCCCAAATCTCATGTGAGCTAATTTAAGTCAGACCCACAGGTCTATTGTTCTCAGGCTTATCCTTGCATCCCTTCTAAAACAAAGGCATATTATTAGCCACTCTCCAGTCTTCCGACACCTCACGCATAACTATAGTTGTACAAATATTTCTCGCACATTCTTCCCTAACTTCCCACAGCGTCCTGTGGTACACGAGATCAGGTGTCAGAGATTTATCCACCTTTATATTTTCTAAGACCTCCAGCACCTAGTTGATGTGAACTGTTTTCAAAACATCAGGATCTACTTCCGAGTTCTCTAGCCCTCATTTATTTCTCCACAGTAAATAAAAGCCGATGCGAAATGTTCATTGCATATCTCTGCCATCTCCTGAGGTTCAACATAAATACAACCTCTTAGATCTTACAGGGACCAAGTGTCTCTAGTTGCTCTCTTGCTCTTTTGATTGGAATTTTTTATGAACATATGTGATGATGCTGTGGCTTTCAGAGGTTAGTCTTTTGATTATCCTCAACCTTATCTGTCAAGGTTATCTCATATGTCATCTTTGCCTTCCTGATCTCCCTCTTAAGAATACCCCTACACTGTTTATACTGTTCAAGAGATTCATTTGAACCCAGTTGTCTATATCTAACATATGATTCCTTTTTATTCTTGACTCAAATCTCAATAAATTTCTTCAACCATTGTTCCCAAATCCTACAAGCCTTAGCTTTCACTCTGACAGGAACATAATGACTCTGAACACTCATTACAACACTCCTGAAAGCCTCCCACTTATCAGACATCCCTTTACCTGCTGACAGTCTATTCCAATCAACTTTTGAAAGTTCTTGTCTCATACTATTAAAATTTGCCTGAATCCAATATAAAAAAAATGACTTTTATGGAAGGCCTATCCTTTTCCATGGAATTAAAAATCACACAACACCAGGTTATAGTCCAACAGGTTTATTTGGAAGCACCAGCTTTTGGAGCACTGCTTCTTTATCAGATGGTTGTCCTTCATCAGGAAGGAGCAGTGCTCC
>NW_025193879.1:0-631 GCF_004010195.1 Chiloscyllium plagiosum | reverse complement strand
CAACCTGTACACCCCACCCACCTACATCGGTACACCTCACCCACCTACAACCAGTACACACCACCCACTACAACCTGTACACTCCACCCACCTACAATCTGTGCATCTCAACACCTGACACCTGCATCCTCACCCACCAGTACACTTTACTCATCTGTCCCCTTAACCCATCACCCACCTGCACCTGGACCCCAGCCCACCTAACACCTGTATCCTGCAACAACCTCCTACCTGTATCTCTTACCCAGCTGTCACCTGTCTTGCTCACCCACTAGTATCCCTCACCTGCCTGCCACCTGTACCCCTCACCCACCTGTACCGCTCACCCACCTGCACCCCTCACCCACCTGACGCCCTACCACCTCCCCCTCCCCTTCTTCAGTGACATTGCCCCTTGTCTGTCTGGCCTTGAAGGTGGGTCCGAAGTTGGAATGCACAGAAGCTGTCACTTCCTGCTGACTGAGAGGCCGTGCTTGCATTGTGATCCTCTCCTCTGAAGCGATTCCCCAATTTGTCCACACTCCGTCTGCTGAGAAGGCCCCTGCTTCAGACGCTGGCCTGAGAAGTCGCATCAAAGGTAAACAGGCGACCTTCCCTCGGATTGGGGTTGGAAGAATCAGAAGATCGAGAC
>NW_025193878.1:0-4000 GCF_004010195.1 Chiloscyllium plagiosum | reverse complement strand
GTGAACTTGTAGCATGGGTTGTACCTGGGACTTCGATCTTGTAGCCATTTCAGAGACATGGATAGAGCAGGGACAGGAATAGTTGTTGCAGGTTCCAGGGTTTAGATGTTTCAGTCAGATCAAGGAAGGTGGTAAAAGAGGAGGTAGTGTGGCATTGTTAGTCAAGAACAGTATTACAGTGGCAGAAAGGACATTTGATGAGGACTCATCTACTGAGGTGGTATGGGCTGAGGTTAGAAATGAGAGTTTTGTTTATTTTTGTAAACTTGTAAAAATGTTAAATTTCTAATAAAAATATCTATAAAAAAAAAGAAATAGGAAAGGAGAGGTCACCCTGTTGGGAATTTTCTATAGGCCTCTGCGAAGTTCCAGAAATGTTCAGGAAAGGATTGCGAAGATGATTCTGGATAGAAGCAAAAGGAACAAGGTAGTTGTTATGGGGTCTTTAGCTTTCCAAATATTGACTGGAAATGCTATAATTCAAGTATTTTAGATAGGTCCGTTTTTGTCCAATGTGTGCAGGAGGGGTCCTGGCACAGTATGTAGACAGGCCAACAAGGGGCGAGGCCACATTGGATTTGGTACTGGGTAATGAAGCAGGACAGGTGTTAGATTTGGAGGTCAGTGAGCACTTTGGCTTTAGTAACCACAATTCAATTACATTTACTTTAGTGATGGAAAGGGTTAGGTATATACCACAAGGCAAGAGTTATAGCTGGGGGAAAGGCAATTATGATGGAAGTAGACAAGATTGAGAATGCATAGGATGGGGAAGGAGACTGCAGGGGATGAGCACAATTGAAATATGGAGCTTGTTCAAGGAACAGCTATTGCGGTCAGGCAGGGAAGAAGTGGTTAAGGGAAGGAGCCGTGGTTTACTAAAGAAGTTGAATCTCTTGTCAAGAGGAAGAAGGAGGCTTCTGTGAAGCTGAGATGTGAAGGCTCAGTTAGAGCGCTTGAGAGTTACAAGTTAGCCAGGAAGGACCTCGAGAGAGCTAAGAAGAGCCAAGAGGGGACATGAGAAATCTTTGGCAAGTAGGATAAAGGAAAACCCTAAAGCTTTCTATATGTATGTCATGAATAAAAGAATGACTAGAGTAATGATTATTAGGGCCAGTTACGGACAATAGTGAGAAGTTGTGCATGGAGTCAGAGGAGATGGGGGAAGCACTAAATGAATATTTTTCATTAGTATTCACACTGGAAAAAGATAATGTTGTCAAGGAGAATACCGAGGTACAGGCTACCAGACTAGACGGGATTGAGGTTCATAAAGAGGAGGTGTTAGCAATTCTGGAAAGTGTGAAAATAGGTAAGTCCCCTGGACAAGGTGGGATTTATCCTAGGATTCTCTGGGAAGTTAGGGAGGAGATTGCAGAACCTTTGGCTTTGATCTTTATGTCATCATTATCTACAGGAATAGTGCCAGAAGACTGGAGGATAACAAATGTTGTCCTGTTGTTCAAGAAGGGGAGTAGAGAAACCTTGGTAACTATCGACCAGTGAGCCTTACTTCTGTTGTTGGTAAAGTGTTGGAAAGGATTACAAGAGATAGGATTTATAATCATTTAGAAAGGAATAATTTGATTAGGGATAGTCAACATGGTTTTGTGAAGGGTAGGTCATGCCTCACAAAACTTATTGAGTTCTTTGAGAAGGTTACTAAAGAGGTGGATGAGGGTTAAGTGGTTGATGTGTATATGGATTTCAGAAAGGCATTTTACAAGGTTCCCCATGGTAGACTTTTGCAGAAAATATGGAAACATGGGATTGACAATGATTTAGTGGTTTGGATCAGAAATTGGCTAGCTGAAAGAAGATGGGAAATGTTCATCAAGGAGTTCAGTTACTAGCGGTGTACTGCAATAATCTGTTTTGGGCTACAGCCACTGATGTTTGTCATTTTTATAAATGACCTGGATGAGGACATAGAAGGATGGGTTAGTAAATTTGTGGATGACACGAAGGTCAGTGGAGTTGTGGATAGTGCAGAAGGAGGTTGTAGGTTACAGAGGGACATAGATAAGTTGCAGAGCTGGGCTGAGAGGAGGCAAGTGGAGTTTAATGTGGAAAAGTGTGAGGTGATTCACTTTGGAAGGAGTAACGGGAATACCGATTACTGGGCTAATGGTAAGATTCTTAGTAATGTAGACGAAAGTGAGCACTGCAGATGCTGGAGGACCCCACCACCAGGTATTTATTTCCCTCCCCACCCCTATCCGCTTTCCGTAATGACTGTTCCCTCCGTGATTACCTGGTCAGGTCCAAGCCCCCCCCAACAACCCACCCTCCCTTCCTGGCATCTTCCCCTGCCACCCCCGGAATTGCAAAACCTGCGCCCACACCTCCTCCCTCACCACCATGCAAGACCCTAAAGGAGCCTTCCACATCCATCAAAGTTTTACCTATACTTCTACACGTCATTTATTGTATCCGTTGCTCCCAATGCCATCTCCTCTATATTGGAGAGACTGGATGCCTACTCACAGAGCACTTCAGAGAACATCTCCGAGACACCCGCACTAATCAACCCCACCGCCCCATGGCCCAACACTTCAACTCTCCCTCCCACTCTGCCAAGGACATGCAGGTCCTGGGCCTCTTCCATCGCCACTCCCTTACCACCCGATGCCTGGAGGAAGAACACCTCGTCTTCCCCCTCAGGGCCCTTCCACCCCAGGATATCAATGTGGACTTCACCAGTTTCCTTATTTCCCTTCCCCACATCTTACCCTAGTTCCAACCTTCCAGCTCAGCACCATCCTCATGACCTGTCCTGTCAATCTCCCTTCCCACCTATCCACTCCACCCTCCTCTCTGACCTATCACCTTTACCCCACCTCCAGCCACCTATTGCACTCTCAGCTACCTTACCTCCTAGCCCACCCCCCTCCCATTTATCTCTCCACCCCCGAGGCTCCCAGCCTCATTCCAGATGAAGGCCTTTTGCTCAAAACATCGATTTTCATGTTCCTCAGATGCTGCCTCACTGGTTGTGCTTTTCCAGCACCACACATTTGGTATTGTAGATGAGCAGAGAGATCTCAGGGTCCATGTACGTAGATCTTTGAAAGTTACCTCCCAGGTTGATAGGGTTGCTAAGAATGCATACGGTGTGTTAGCTTTTATTGGTAGAGGGATCGCGTTTTGGAACCATTAGGTCATGCTGCAGCTGTACAAAACTCTGGTGTGGCCACACTTGGAGTATTGTGTACAGTTCTCGGCTCGCTAGCACATGGCACGGGCAACAAACCAAAGATAACAACTCTGTTTGTTCTAGCTCCAAGCTTCCACCCTAGCTCCCTGAATTTCTGCCTTAAATCCTTATCCCTTTTCCTACCGATGTCGTTGGTGCCGATGTGGACCATGACTTGGGGCTGCTCCCCCTCCCCCTCAAGGATCCCGAAAACACAATCAGAGATACCATGAACCCTGGCACCTGGGAGGCAACACACCAACCGTGAGTCTCTCTCATTCCCACCGAATCTCCTACCTGTCCCCCTAACTATAGAGTCCCCAATTGGTTCTGCTCATCTCCCCCATTCCCTTCTGAGCGACAGGGATAAACTCTGTGCCAGACACCTGTACCCTATGGCTTACCCCTGGCAAGTTATCCCCTCCCAACAGTATCCAAAACAGTATACTTATTGTTGAGGGGAATGGCCCCAGGGGATCCCTGCACTGCCTGCCGGTTCCCTTTCCGTCCCCTGACTGTAACCCATCTGCCTTCTTCTTGAGCCTCAGGTGTGACTATCTCCCTGTAACTCCTCTCAATAACTCCCTCCACCTCCTGAATGATCCTAAGTTCATCCAGTTCCAGCTCCAGTTCGCTAATGCAATTTTCGAGGAGCTGGAGTTTGGTGCATTTCCCACAGATGAAGTCAGCAGGGACACCTTACCTCCCACATCCTACAGGAGGAGCATGCAACTGCCCGAACCTCCATTCCCACTATTCTAAATTTCCAACGAGTTTTGAGAAGATTTGGAACTACGCAGAGAA
>NW_025193877.1:3610-4000 GCF_004010195.1 Chiloscyllium plagiosum | reverse complement strand
ATAGGCCTGTTGTCCGCTAAGCCAATGATGTAGCCAATTGGCAAGTGCATCCTGAATTACGTGCTCTATCTTTACAAATGAGTCTACCATGTGGAACCTTGTCAAAGGTGTTACTAAGATCCCAACAAATAATGTCTACTGCTGTTGTGGTTCTGTTCACCGAGCTGGGAATTTGTGTTGTAGACGTTTCGTCCCTGTCTAGGGGGCATCCTCAGTGCTTGGGAGCCTCCTGTGAAGCGCTTCTGTGTTGTTTCCTCCGGTATTTATAGTGGTTTGTCTCTGCCACTTCCGGTTGTCAGTTCCAGCTATCCGCTACAGTGGCCGGTATATTGGGTCCAGGTCGATGTGTTTGTTGATAGAATCTGTGGATGAGTGCCATGCCTCTAGGAT
>NW_025193877.1:3169-3443 GCF_004010195.1 Chiloscyllium plagiosum | reverse complement strand
AGCAGGAGAATCGACATTTCGGGCATAAGCCCTTCTTCAGGAATGAGAAAGGTGTGCCAAGCAAGCTAAGATAAAAGGTAGGGAGGAGGGACTTGGGGGAGGGGCGTTGGGAATGCGATAGGTGGAAGGAGGTTAAGGTGAGGGTGATAGGCCGGAGAAGGGGTTGGGCGGAGAGGTCGGGAAGAAGATTGCAGGTCAAGAAGGCAGGGCTGAGTCCGAGGGTTGGGACTGAGATAAGGTGGGGGGAGGGGAAATGAGAAAGCTGGAGAAATCT
>NW_025193877.1:0-1144 GCF_004010195.1 Chiloscyllium plagiosum | reverse complement strand
CTTCATCCCCTCCCCCACTCACCTATTGTACTCTATGCTACTCTCTCCCCACCCTCACCCTCCCCTAGCTTATCTCTCCACGCTTCAGGCTCTCTGCCTTTATTCCTGATGAAGGGCTTTTGCCCGAAACGTCGATTTTGCTGAAGCTCCTCGGATGCTGCCTGAACTGCTGTGCTCTTCCAGCTCCATTGATCCAGAATCTGGTTTCCAACATCTGCAGTCATTGTTTTTACCATGTTAAGGTGTAAGTCTATGGCCTTGGGGTATTATTGCTGGACTGTTAATCCAGAGACCCTGGTAATGTTCTGGGGACCTGGGTTTGAATCCTGCCATAGCACATGGTGGAATTTGAATTCAATAAAAATCTATAATTAAAAGTCTAATGATGACCAATGAGTCCATTGTCAATTGTCAGAAAAACTTACCTGGTTCACTCACATCTTTGGAAAGTACACTGCCATCTTTGCCTGGTCAGGCCACATGCGACTCCAGACTCACAATGTGATTGACTCTTAACTATCCTGTAGGCAATTAGAGGTGGGTAATAAATGCTGACCTAGTCAGCGATGCCATCACCCTGTGAATGAATACAAAAAAAAAGTTCATGTGGAATATGCCATTGTCTAATTTTAAGATCTTTATGAATAAAAATTACTTCCAAAGGATTGGAATTTTCTTTTCTGATAAACAGGTTCTGAACAGTTTGGGTAAAACAGTAAAGTTGCTATAGTTTCACTCCCTCATTAGAGAGCGATGACTGATAGTGAATTAACCTGAGGGTCACCATACCTCATGCAAGGGATGAGGTTGAACAGGTCGAGAAAAGGACCTGCATTTTGGTGTTAGTCTGTACTATATTGCAAACCTGCTAACCATCCAGCTAAACTAAACAGCCCCCAAACAGCGCCCAGAATCATAGAACCCCTACACTGTGAAAACAGGCCCTTCAGCCCAACAAGTCCTCACTGACCCTCTAAAGACTAACCCACCCAAACCCATTTCCCGTATTTGTCCCTGACTAATTCGCTTAACCTATACATTCCTGAATACTATGAGCAATTTAGCATAGCCAATTCACCTAACCGACACAACTTTGGATTGTGGGAAGAAACCCACACACATATATAGGGAGAATGTGCATACT
>NW_025193876.1:0-4000 GCF_004010195.1 Chiloscyllium plagiosum | reverse complement strand
GCTCTGAAGCAGCAATGCGAACCACTGAGACACCACGCTGTCATGATCCCAGGAGCCAATTCAGGAAAATAAGGAAAAAGTGGAACACAATTTGGAGACTTGATATCAGAGATTATCACTTACTAGGGACACTGACAACAGCAAGTAGCGGGAAGTATATCCTCTCGATCTTCTGAAATATCCGTTGTATCTTGGCTCTCTCATGATGTTCTGAAACTAAAATAGTCAGAATCATGATGCCTCATCCGTCAGAGGGTAGAAAGTAATTATGTGTAATGCAGCCAGTGCATGTTCATACCAGTAAAGGAGAATCTTTAAATAGAGCAGAAAGGGCAGATCCTAAGAGACATCTTTCTGGTTTTTTTTTTGTGTTGAGCTGGCACCGAGTCATGATGAACACCTGAGCTGTGTTAATAGATTTATTCATCGCATTTCCAGTCACTACACAAGTGATTCCAATTCACTTCTCAATCCAGTAGTATTTTTGTTTTATTTTTGAAACTGAAATCCTCTGCTGAAAAAAGTATTCTGAAACTTGCAGAGTATATGAATCACTATTTTAACAAACACTAAAGTGTGACGCGAGTTGCACAATGTTTTATAAAAGTATACGTAATTCGTATTTTAGCTCATGTATTGGAATCGGAGGAAACGAATTATTTTTAAATACCAAATATTATTGAAGGTTCATTTGACAAATAAGTTACCTCACACTCATTGTAAGTGTTGTTTGAACTGCTGCTGGCTCAACAGTTGCTGGGGAGCTGACGCAACAGTTGTTTGAGGGTTCTTAAATAATTCGAGCTGTGTACAGCAGAAGGCTTTACATTGCAATTAATGCCAGAGGGATATGCAGCACAGAAGAAATAACCATTAGCGTCCGACCTCTGTCATGATCGAAGCCAGCCAACAATTTAGACGAACCCAATTTTCCAGTACTGAGCCATTGTGCGGCATGTCTTGCCCTTCTCGCTGCATTTCCCAACAGTGCCTTCCAGTTTCCTACCACTCTCTGGATGGTTTAATTTTGTCTCGCATCCCCTCTAAACCTCCTCACCCTGACCTTTCATCAAGACCCCATGTTCACTGATTACTTCATCGCAGAGATAAATCTCCCTGTCTACGCTCCTTGTATCTTTCGCAGATGGTTAGAGCGTGGTGCTCATAATGCCAAGGTCGTGGGTTCAATTCCCAAACTAACCAAGCATTTTGCTGAATTTTGCATGTGGGCAATGCTCGCAGTGTCAAAGTTGATGCTCGTTTCAGGTCGGCATGGTGGCTTAGTGGTTAGCACTGCTTCCTCAACGCACCACTGTCCCAGTTTCATTTCCAGCCTCGGCCGACTGTCTGTGTGGAGTTTGCACATTTTACCCATGTCTGCGTGCGGTTCCTCCGGGTGCTCCAGTTGCCTCCCAGAGTCCAAAGATGCGCAGGTCAGGTCAAGTGGCCATGCTAAACTGCCCATAGTGTTAGGTGAATTCTTCAGAGGACAAGGGGTCTGCGTGGGTTATTTGTCGGTTGGTCAGTGTGGAATAGTTGGGCCGAATGGCCTTTTCCAACGCTGTAGGCAATCCAATCATCCCAATCACGCCCCCACCAACCCCACTATCCTCTGCTATGCAATAAACCATGTCAGCCTATTCCATCTTACTTAATAACGAAATCTCTTAAACGCAAGCAACATTTTGGCAAATCTCTTCAGCAACATACTCTTAAATACAGAATGCATCACAGCTGCAGAAAAGGAGATTGGTGAGGAGGGTTTGTCTACTGAGTCAGTATAGGTGGAATTCAGTAACAGATTTTTTCAAGTGCGTCAAGGAGGGTTTGTTGACTCAATTTCTACATAGGCCGCTTATGGTGGAGGCCATTTTGGATTTGGGGAGAGCACCGAGTCGAGCCAGTTGTCAGATCGCTCAGTCGGAGAGCATTTTGGTTAAACTGACCACAACTGCATCAGATTTACCATAGCCATGGAGAGGGATATGAGTCGGCAGTGCAGCAAGGTATTTAATTGTGGGAGGGGACTTATACTGTTATTAGAGAAGGCTTGGAGAAGAAATTAGGAACAGTTGTTCAACGGGAAATGTGCAACAGAAATGTTAGGCTGTTTATGGAACACTTGTTGCGAGTGTTGGATATTTTTGTCCAACGGAGACACTTAAGGAATGTTAAGTTGAAGAGGCCTTGGATAAAAAGGAAGAGGAGCTTTTCGTCAAAAGGAAGAAGGAAACCTACTTACGTATGAGGAAGCAAGGATCTCGCGCAGCTTTAGAGAAATACCTGGTAGCTGGAAAAAACTCAAAAATAGATTGAGGAGAGCTAGGTGGGGGCACTAAAAAGACTTTGCGGGAAGCCAATAGCGTTTGACACACAAGGAATAAGGAAATGATGAGAGATAGGGTAGGCCAATGAGTGATAGCGGAGGGAACGTTTGCCTGGAGTCTGAACAGGTAGCGGAGTGCCTAAATGAAGTGTTTTGCTTCTGAGACAGAGACTTTGTTGTTATGAAATTGAACGTGTGTAATATGCTTCTCAGAGAGAATGAAAGCTGGCAAGCACCTGTCATGTGACTGACAATTGAAACACGCAACTTTAAGTTGTAAACTTTGGTCGTAACCTAGAAACCTCAATTATTTTCACATCATTTCGAATTTCGACAATCAGTGCAAATTATGCCCCAAGAAACACAAAACCAAATTGCATTCGAATTTTACTATTTTGAAAAGATTGAATCAATGGACTGTCCAATATTTGGAGTATAAGAGGCAGACGTTTTGGACAGTTAACCAGAAAGAGCAGTATCTCCCACTTGGGTATGAAACACCAATGCATCAGATGACCGAAGCCGACCAAGGAAGTTACACAAACAGAGGAAGATCGACAGTGGGACAGTCAGCCCTAGTCTGTTTGTGAAAATTGGGCTTCTATAAATTTAATCGGGGTTTTATTGTATCAGTATATTGTTATAGCTTGGAAAGTACATACGAACTCTTTCAGAAGCAGGAGACATAAAGTTGTAAATACTTCTTGTTTAATGTTCGTTTTTCTAGTGACAGAATAAAATCATTTTTTTTTGTTAAGTAGTGGAAATCTGGACAGTTCTTTGTCATTTATACTTTAACAGATTATTAGGCGAAGTGAGGTTGTTTCCTGTGCATTTGCTATAATTAGCAGAAGGGATAATTAGCAGAAGGGTTTACCGACGTGGCAGGAGAGTTTGAGGGCTTGAGTACTTGAACTGGACAGATTTACACAGATCCTGTCAGAGACCTCGACAGATTTCAACAAAGTTGTGGCAGGAAAGACCCCCGCAGATTTAACAAATTTAAATTAGTGTTCGAGATCTTAAATAAAAAGTAGGTGAGACAATTTCCTAAATTTCGGTTACATGTGATTGGTTAAATTAAAAGTGAGAGAAATGGCTCTTAAAATTGCTAAAGAAGTTCTGGGATTTGAAAATGGTTCCCAGATTTGCCAAGAAAGTTTCGAAACAAAATAAAAGAGCATACTCTTAGAATTAGTGATGAGGGTAGAATTCTGCTTAATCAAGAATAAAAGTAAAACTGAAATTATAAGTGAGTAACTCAAACACTTAGGTGTGTCAGAGAAACGCACTGGTGCAGGCAAATAGCGAGGTCAGTGGAATTGTGGGTAATGCTAGTTCCGTCTAAACTTGTAGGCAGAGTCAGTGAGTTCTATGCAGTGCTGTCAGTTGAAGAGATAACGAAGAGTGCTTATGCATTGGTACGAAAAGCGTATAGACAACTGTTCGGAAACATAATGAAGAACCCAGGACAGGCTTATGTTGAGTTCGAAAGACTTAAAATAATTATCTTGATAGATAGATGCAATTCTTAAAAAATTGATAAGACCTATGAGACTCAAGGTGAGATTATACCCCTGGAAGCGTTTGAAAACCCATATCCAGAGACAAGAAGAATTCATGCGGATGAACAGAAAGTTCAAGAAGTGAGACGAAGTGGCAGATTGGTGCAGA
>NW_025193875.1:2445-4000 GCF_004010195.1 Chiloscyllium plagiosum | reverse complement strand
GGCCATAGTGTCCAGGGATGTGTAGGTTAAGTGCATTAGTCAGGGGAAATGTAAAGACCAAAGAAAATTAAAGCACAGGAACAGGCTCTTCGGCCACTCCAAGCCTGCGCCAATCCAAGTCCTTGATCTAAACCTGTCGCCTATTTTCTAAGGATCTCCGCTCCCTGCCCATTCCTGTATCTGTCTAGATGCATCGTGAGTGATGCTATCATTCCCGTCCCTACCACCTCCGCTGGCAAAGCATTCCAGGTACCCACCACCCTCTGCATAAAGAACTTTCCACGCTTATCTCCCCTAAACTTTTCCCCTCTCACCTTGGCCCCTAGTAATTGAGTCCCCAACTCTGGGAAAAAGCTTCTTACTATCCACCCTGTCTACACCTCTCATGATTTTGTAGACCTCAATCAGGTCCCTCCTCAACCTCTGTCTTTCTATTGAAAATACTCCTATTCTACTCAGTCTCTGTTCATAGCCAGCACCCTCCATACCAGGCAACATCCTGGTGAACCCCCTCTGCACCCTCTCCAAAGCATCCACATCCTTTTGGTAATGTGGCGACCAGAACTGTACGCAGTATTCCAAATGTGGCCGAACCAAAGTCTTATACAACTGTAATGTAACCTGCCAACTCTTGTACTCAATACCCCGTCCGATGAAGGAAAGCCTGCTGCATGCCTTCTTGACCACTATCGACCTACATTGCCACCTTCAGGGTACAATGGACGTGAACACCCAGAGCTCTGTACATCAATATCCCCCAGGGCTTTTCCATTTACTGTATAGTTCGCTCTTGAATCGGATCTTCCAAAATGCACCACCTCGTATTTACCCAGATTAAACTCCATCTGCCATTTCTCTGCCCAACTCTCCAATCTATCTATATTCTGCTGTATTCTCTGACAGTCCCCTTCACTATCTGCTACTCCACAAATCTTAGTGTCATCTGTAAACTCGCTAATCAGACCACCTATACCTTCCTCCAGATCATTTACGTCTATCACAGACAACTGTGGTCCCAACACGGATCCCTGTGGAACACCACTGGTCACAGGTCTCCATTTTGAGAAACTCCCTTTGACCGCTACACTGTGTCTCCTGCTGCCCAGCCAGTTCTCTATCCGTTTAGCTAGTATACCCTGGACCCCATGCGACTTCACTTTCTCCATCAGCATCCCATGGGGAACCTTATCAAACGCCTTATTGAAGTCCATGTATCCTTCCCTCATCAATCAACTTTGTCACTTCATCAAAGAATTCAATTAAGTTGGTAAGACATGACCTTCCCTGCACAAAATCATGTTGCCTACCACTGATAAGCCCATTTTCTTTCAAATGTAAATAGATCCTATCCCCTCAGTAGCTTCCCTATGACTGACATCAGGCTCACCCGTCTATAATTACCTGGATTAACCCTGGTATCCTTCTTTAATAAGGAGACACCCGTAGCAATTCCCCAGTCCTCCCCTGTGTTCAAAGATGCGGCAAAGATATCTGTTAAAGCCCCAGTTATTTCCTCTCTCTCTTTTCCCTCAGTAACCTGGGAAAGATCCCATCC
>NW_025193875.1:0-1864 GCF_004010195.1 Chiloscyllium plagiosum | reverse complement strand
CATTTTCAGAGAACTGTGCACCTGGACTCCAATGTCCCTCTGTTCCACTACACTCCTTAAAGCCCCACCATTCACCATGAAACTCTTTGACTTTCCAAAATGCAAGACCTCACACTTATCTATATTAAACTCCAGTTGCCATTTCTCGGCCCACTTGCCCAGCTGATCAAGTTCCTGCTACAATTTCTGATAACCTTTGTCACTGTCCACACTACCTCCTATTTTAGTGCCATCTGCAAACTTACTAATTATGCCTTGTATATTCCCATCCAAATCATTGATAGAGATAATAAACAGTAATGTGCCCAGCACCAATCCCTGAGGCACTCCAGTAGTAGAGGTCTCCAGTCCAATAAACATCCTTCCACTACTACCCTCTGCTTCCTACCATCAAGCCAATTTTGTATCCAATTTGCCAGCTCCCCTGGATTCCATGCAATCTAACCTTCCAGAGCAGCCTACCATGCAGACGTTTATCAAAGGTCCTACTGAAATCCATATACATCTACTGCCCTGCCCTCATTAACCTTCCGGGTCACTTTAATCAAAGAACTCAAAGAACAAATTTGTGAGGCATGATCTCCCACGCACAAAGCCATGCTGACTATTTCTAATCAAACCCTTTACAAACGCATGTATATCTCATGACTTGATCAGGCTCATGGGATTTATCCATCTTAATGAGCTTAAAGGCTGCAAACACTGCCTCTTTGGTAATATGTATGAAATCCAAAACATCCCCACTTGTTTCCCTTATTTCCTTAGCATCCACGATTCTCTCCTCAGTAAATACTGAGGAGAAATATTTATTAAGAATCTCCCCCATCTCCTGTGGTTCCACATATAGATAGCCATGCTGACCTTTTAGGGAAGCTATTCTCTCCCTAGCCACCCATTTACTCATAATATAGCTATAGATCCTCTTGGGATAATCTTTAACCTTATCTGCCAGATCCATTGCCTACCCTCTTGTTGCTCTTTAGATTTCACTCTTACACTTTTTATTGTCATCTAGGGATTCACTTGAGCCCGATAGCTTAAACTCAATGTATGCCTTCTTCTTTTTCCTGACCAGAGCCTCTATATCTCTCGTCAGTCAGGGATCCCTAAACCTGCCAGCTTCTCCCTTCACCCTAACAAGTACACACTATCCCTGGACTCCTGTTATTAAACTTTTAAAAGCCTCCCATTTGCTAGTTGTTCTTTCAACCAGACTCACCCAAATGACTTCTGCTAGATACTGACTAATGATCTCAAAACAGGACCTGCTCCAGTTTAACAGTTTAACCTGAGGGACTGTCCTTTCTTTACTCACAACTATGGGCAAACTAAGAGAATTATGGTCACTGTACCCAAAGTGCTGTCCAACTGACACTTCAGTCACTTGTCCAACTTTGTCTCCTAAGAGGAGATCCAGTGTTGTACCCTCCTGAGTTGGGACCTCAACATACTGATTTAGAAAACTTGCTTGGACACATCTGACAAATGCGACCCAATCCGCGTCTTTTACACTCCAGGTGGCCCAAACAATACAAGGGAAATTAAATTCTCCAACCAAATTTATGGGCGGCATGGTTGCACAGTGGTTAGCACTGCTGCCTCACAGTGTCTGAGACCCGGGTTCAATTCCTGCCTCAGGAGACTCTGTGTGGAGTTTGCACGTTCTCCCCGTGTCTGCATGGGTTTTCTCTGGGTGCTCCGGTTTCCTCCCACAATCCAAAAATGTGCAGGTTAGGTGAATTGGCCATGCTAAATTGCCCATAGTTTTAGGTGAAGGGGTAAATATAGGGGAATGGGTCAGGGTGGGTTACGCTTCGGCAGGTCGGTATGGACTTGTTGGGTCGAAGGGCCTGTTTCCACACTG
>NW_025193874.1:0-4000 GCF_004010195.1 Chiloscyllium plagiosum | reverse complement strand
ATTTAGGCTATCCTAACAAGGGCTTTTATTTAATTGAGATTACAAACATGGCTGGTCCGGGGCCCCTCGGGGGAGGATTCCCGCACGAATACGGGTTTTATTACATCTGATGTTAACACATTCCGAGCATGTAAGAGACTGAAATATACACTCTGGTTAGTTGTAGGTTAGATTAGTAGATAGTTGAGTTTTGTTTTTTTCCTTCTTTTTCGTTTTTTTTGTCTTTTGTCAAATTTTGGCTATTGTATATTTGAGTTAATTGTATATCAATGTTTATATCTGAGAGTTTTGTTTATTTTTGAAAACTTGGAAAAATATTAAATTTCTATTAAAAATATTTATTAAAAAAAAATTCAAACTGCTGCAAAAACATAGCAACCAAAAGTCAGGTGTTTGTTTCACAGCCAAATGTTACATATTTTCAATTTTCCAATACACTCTGAGACTGCTAGTCAGTCACTTGACAGGTGCTTGTAAGCAAAACAGCCTTCACTCTCCCTTAAAGGTACAAGTACCCCCAGGTCATCTCCTCTGCCCTGAAGCTCTTCAACCATGTACTGAAACAGACTCGCTACTCTTTGCTACCTTCCTCCACCCTCCTCTCTGAACTATCACCTTCATCCACACCCCATCCACCTATTGTACTCTTTGCTACCTTCTCCCCCCTCCCCCCCCCCATTTATCTCTCCACCCTGGAGACTCCCTGCCTTCATTCCTGATGAAGGTCTTTTGCCCGACAGATCGATTTTCCAGACGCTGCTTGACCTGCTGTGCTTTTCCAGCACCACTCTAATCTAGACTCTGATTTCCAGCATCTGCAGTCCTCACTGTTGCCCTGCATTCTCATCATGATGCCTCTCACATTTACTGTGATAGCGGCTGGCCCCTTGCCCAAGTTGACATCAGAGAATGTGCTGTAGTTGGGGGCTCTGTATAATCCAGCCCCACATCATTCAGTGCATTGACTCTCTAACTCACTGACAAGAGTCTAACATGAACACCATCGTGACAGGTAATGAGGTGAAAGAGGGCTCTAAGACCCAGTGAGGCAAGTTAGACTCACAGAGATGTCCAGCACAGAAACAGACCCTTCAGTCCAACTCATCCATGCCACCCAGATATTCTAAATTAATTTAGTCCCATTTGCCAGCACTGGGCCCATATCCCTCTAAACCCTTCCTATTCAGATAGCCATCAAGATGCCTTTTAAATGTTGTAATTGTACCAGCCTCCACCACTTCCTTTGGCAGTTCATTCCATACATGTACTACCCTCTGTGTGAAAATGTTGTCCCTGAGGTCCCTTTTATATCTTTCACCTCTTCCTTTAAACCTATTTCCTCTGGTTGAATGCATTGTCTTTGTTTACAACATGGAAACAGTGAAACTCACAGTGATCCAGGTTATATCCTAAATATCCACCAGGTCAATTTTCCTTGAAAATCTTGCCGACTTCACATTTTTGAAAGATAATGGCACCAATGGCTTTGAGCAGCAGACTGAGAACTACAAGTCTCTTCTTCATCTGCGGGTGGCACAGTGGCTCAGTGGTTCGACCGCTGCCTAACGGCACCAGGGACCTCGGCTCGATTCCAGCCTCGGGCGACTGTCTGTTGGATTTTGCTCATTCTCCCCATGTCTGCATTGGATTCCTGCAGGTGCTCTGGTTTCCTCACACAATCCAAAAGATGTGCATGTCATCTGAATTGGCCATGCTAAATTGCCTATTGTGTTATGTACATCAGTCAGGGGTAAATGTAATGGAATGGGTCTGGGTGGGTTACTCTTCAGAGGGTCGGTGTGGACTTGTTGGGCCAAAGTTTCCATGCTGTAGGGAATCTAATCTAATTTGAGGCTGAAATATTCAGCTCCACTCACAATGTTCCCTCAAACTGGAGTCTGCATTGCAAGAGGAGGAAGAAAAATTACTTTTTAAATTGCTGAACATCCCAGTGAGTTAACAATAACCAGAGGGTAGTTGTTACAAACAGACTGTGGGTGAGGTTCCCCATTTCATTCTGTTCCCACACC
Organism: Chiloscyllium plagiosum; assembly: GCF_004010195.1. Classification (NCBI taxonomy): domain Eukaryota; kingdom Metazoa; phylum Chordata; class Chondrichthyes; order Orectolobiformes; family Hemiscylliidae; genus Chiloscyllium; species Chiloscyllium plagiosum. The sequence goes on along the minus strand of NW_025193874.1, from coordinate 1,970 downwards.
AGTAACCCCCCAAACTGTCACATTCCCGGGTGTGAGGGGATGGACTGGTTCTTCTCTTTCTCCACCCAGCCCCTCGGTTGGTTAGACACTTGTGGATGTCTTTCTCCCAAACCACATGAACCGATACCTTCAAAGGAACAATTTAAACAGGCTTTCTGGCGTTAGCAGTAGCTGAGTTTATTAATGAGTAAACGCAAGCACATTAGTAACACAACACACAGGCACATGGATTAGAAATTAGAGATGAGACTGAAAAGACACAAGGTAAAACAATAAGATGTATTCTGGAATAAATTCAAAGTTGTACACAAAGTGCAGATAGTGGAACATTGCAGCCGTTTCAGTGAATGTCACGGGTCAACCATCAAGAAATTACAGCTCAGTCTGTTTGGACTGGCCCTTTCCCATTTTGAAAGGCTGTTGTTTGAGCTTCTGTTTGCATCCATAGCTGTGACATTCTGTGGGTCTCTCTGTCTCCCCTACAGTCTTTCTCAGCTGCTGTAGCACTCTTTTAAGAAACACATTTTGGAATTAAAAATTAAATACGATCACAGTATTTTGTCATTGCAATCCGCGAACACGCAATGGAAAAGGGAGAAACAAGGGAAAACAACCAGGAACCAGTTTCTTAAACTGAAATAGGGATTGTTGGTGAAACCCAGCAGGTCTGACAGCATCTGTGTGCAGAAAGCAGAGTTAACATTTAAATTTAGCTGTCTGGATACAGAATTGGCTGGTCCATAGAAGACAGAGGGTGGTGGTCGATGGAAAGTATTCAACCTGGAGCTCGGTGCCCTGTGGGGTTCTGCAGGGATCGGTTCTGGGAGCTCTGCTCTTTGTGATTTTTATAAGTGAATTGGATGAGTAAGTGGGAGGGTGGATTAGTAAGTTTGCCAATGACACGAAGGTTGGTGGAGTTGTGGATAGTGTGGAGGGCTGTTGGAGGTTGCAATGGGGTATTGACAAGATGCAGAGTTATGGTCATAGAATTATAGAGATGTACAGCATGGAAATAGACCCTTCTGTCCAACTTATCCATGTCGACCAGATATCCCAACCCAATCTAGTTCCACCTGCCAGCACCCGACCCATATCCCTCCAAACCCTTCCTATTCATATACCCATCCAGGTGCCTTTTAAATGTTGCAATTGTACCGGCCTCCACCACTTCCTCTGGCAGCTTATTCCATACACATACCACCCTCTGTGTGAAAACGTTGCCCCTTAAATTTCTTTTATATCTTCCCCTCTCCCCCACCCCAGGGAAAAGACTTTGTCTTTTAATCCTATCCATGCCCCTCATGATTTATAAGCCTCTATGAGATCATCCCTCAGCCTCCGACGCTCCATGCAAAACAGCCCCAGTCTATTCAACCTCTTCCTTTAGCTCAAATCCTCCAACCCTGGCAACATTCATGTCAATGCTTTCTGAACCCTTTCAAGTATCACTATATCTTTCCGATAGGAAGGAGACCAGAACAGCATGCAATATTCCAAATGTGGTCCAACCAATGTCCTGCACAACTGCAACATGACCTCCCAACTCCTGTACTCAATACTCTGTCCAATAAAGGAAAACATACCAAACGCCTTCTTCAGTCACCTATCTCCCTGCGACTCCACTTTCAAGGAACTATGAATCTGCAATCCAAGGTCACTTTGTTCAGCAACACTCCCTAGGACCTTACCATTAAGTGTATAAGTCCTGATAAGATTTGCTTTTCCAAAATGCAGCACCTTGCATTTATCTAAAATGAACTCCATCTGCCACTCCTCAGCCTATTGGCCCATCTGATCAACATCCTGTTGTAATCTGAGGTAACCCTCTTCACTGTCCACTAAACCTCCAATTTTGGTGACATCTGCAAACTTACTAACTGTACCTCTTATGCTCACATCCAAATCATTTGTATAAATGACAAAATGTAGTGGACCCACCACCGATCCTTGTGGTACTCCACTGGTCACAG